>NC_090941.1:936119083-936422113 GCF_040938575.1 Ambystoma mexicanum
TTTTTTAGTGAATGCTAGTAGGGATATTAACAACGATAATATTTCAACTACGGTATAATAAAACCCTTGAATTTCAGGGAAAAAATAAAACTCGGACACTTTTGCATAACCATGCTTCTGTGTCTTTTCCAATGCTCCTTTGCTGCAAATCCATCCATGTCTTATTTTTGAAAAGTGTCAATATGTATGTGCAAAAAAAGAATCATATAAATTAGCTCCCACAAACATTCAAGGTAGGGTTTATACAATTTCGGATTTGTTTTTTGCAGATTCATCAAACAGTAATAAAGTTATAAGCCACCTAAAATTGTTGAGACTAACCTCTAAGTTTGCCCCCTCTTGGCGAAACAGCACTAAACTTTGCAGAACCATTCATTGCCAGGTCTAAAATGATATTGCAATACTTACTGCAGTTTCATTGAGTGGCACCACAGTTATAAGACATCCAAAAACTGATTTTCACTGACCCTGTAATGCAGAAATATGCATGGAGGTCCTCGAATGTCGGAGAAGTAAAAACGCCCGATTTTTGGCTTTTTGGGACAGTGGCCGTTGTCCGCAAAAAAATGCAGTGAATACATATTCAAAAACACAACATTGCACTAATGAAACTATCCCTGGGGAGGTGAGGGGTGATGAGGATGGGATGGGATATAGCCATAAAAGGTTTTTAAAAAACTGTGATTTTTCCACCTTTCGAAGTACGTGAACAGTTCAGGACATCACTGTAATGCTCTTGAACATCTCAGTTGGAACAATATATATTGCATCAAGAATGGTTTTGAAGATTTCTGCTTCATTAAGACAACAGTTACTTATTGAATAACCCAGTGCTGAGGTGAACAGTGTTCACTCTCCTATTCAAAACTTAAAACTTAAAGAAGGAAGGGCACCTTCACAAAAGAACTGCATTGCCAGCAGCAGGGTAATCTGTTCAAAGTACCAGATGAAGCGCTCTGATCTATCCATTCTACCGTCCTGCAATTACTTGATAATCGTGTACTCCAATTTGATTATTGGGGCATGCAGCATGGCTGAACCCTGGATTTGAATGCAAAGAACTATTTTGTTTGCGGCTGCAGCCTGAATCGCTGTACTGATTGAAAACAAACCTGCGTGAGGGGCATCAGCAAGCACCTGAAAGCATGGTTTTGCAAATCTGTTTTGTGTTTTATTTTTCCAAAGTGTCCAAATGTAAGCACAAAACATTGTGATATAGGTTTGGTGCATGGACAACGAGCCTGGCCCTCGGCAAGGACGAATGTCTACTCTGAGTTACATATTGGGGCATGCAGCATGGCTGACGCTCTGGGTTGAAATGGGAAAACAAATTCTGCTTGCGGCTGCAGTCCATAGTGCTGGACGGGATTACAGAAAACTTGCGCGAGGAGCATCAGCAAGGACCTGAAAGGATGCTTTTGCAAATCTGTCCTTTGTTTTATTTTTTTGAAAGTGTGTACAAAAAATAGTGATATAACTTTTCAGCCGTGGGCAGTGGCACAAACAAGGGTGATATGAGTTTGGTGCATGGACAATGGGCCTGGCAATGGGCAAGGACGAATGCCTACTTTGATTTACTTATTGGGGCATGCAGCATGGCTTAAACTGTAGGTTTAAATAGGGAAAAGAAATCTGCTTGTGACTGCAGCCCGGAGTGCTGGACGAGGATGCAGCAAAGTTGCAGGCATACTGCTTGACTGAAGCTGTAGGTTTAAATGGGAGAAAATATCTATTTGCGACTAAAGCCCAGAGTGCTGGACGGCATTGCAGCAAAATTGTGCAGGGAGCGTCAGCAAGTACCTGAAAGGATACGACTGGAAATCTGTCCTATGTTTTACTTTTTTGAACATTGTCGCAACATAAGTATAAAAATTGCGATATAACTTTTCTACCATGAGTGTCTGGCCTTCGGCAAGGACAAATGTCTACTCTGATTTTCCTATTGGGGGATGCGCTGCTGATAACGACTCACATAAGTATGAGTCGCAAACAATATGTTTGCTAAAGGTGGTTTATAGTTCTTTCATATATGTCAAAAGAGGAATTATTTACATATTCAATTGACAAAAAAAAGTTGTTAAAAGGACGTTATGGTTAAAATGTATCCCACCACTGGGACTCCTCTACCCCAGGAGTTAGCTAGTGGCCTCTCAACTTGGAATCCTTTGAAACTTCCATTCTCGGCTCCCATGAGCACTTGTCCATGCGTACTGCCCCTTTTAATTATGCACTTCTTTCACTGCACAATGCATATGTGCAATTTATAGGAGCACTATATACAATGTTTTGGTATAGGTATGAGAAATGCAGATCCAAAAGATGGGTAGAACATTGTTGAGTGGCAGTTTCTGGGTGGATGTTTAATATGTTGATAGGCTATATGTCGTTTTTTAAGTGATTGGTGGATATATGTGCTAATGGTTTAAAGAAGGCAATGATGGAGTGTTATAAACATAACATTAAAAAGAGTAGAAGGGCTGTTTTATGTGATGGTGTGCATGTGCTAGAGATCTAAATATGTATTAGATTTTTATCAAAATACATTTCCATCACAGAGGTTTCAGTAAAATAAACCAACTATGAATAACTGTAAATAACAAGATCCTATATCACTACAACTATAACACCATGTATCTAAGTATATAATCATATTAAACTTTACAATTCAAATTAACAACACATTACACACAGCACATCACAGAAGACAATACTTCACACATAAAACACACAGCACATCACATGAGACAGTAAGAGAGGAAAGAAGGATAAAAAAACAATGGGGGGATCTCCCCACTCCCCTCCCTCCCTTTCTCTTCCCCACTTCTCTATTAGTCATAAAAGGTATTAAATGAGCCCCATAAAGAAAGATAATCATCTTCTCTACCTCTGTCCTGCAAAGAGACATTTTCATATTTAGACAATGGGGGTAATTCATGGAATCAAGCGCAGAAGTGGTGCACGCGGCTGGCGCACAGAGGGATCATGTGCCAGCTTGCACCAGCCGCATACGCCAAAACCCATTTTGACGCACCGCGTATTCATGGATTTAAACATCCATAATCAGCCGTGGTGCAGTATGGTGCAGTGACCCTGCAGCAGGGCCAATTACGCCCACAAACCTGCCCCGTGCACCAAAAATATCTGCACAAACCCCTAGATGCGCAAAGGCCAGTGGACCAGAATACAGCCCCCAAAAACGAAATTGCGCTAAAAACGCCACTCAGCCCTCACGCGACAACCCAATCAAGTGTAAAACTCCCTGCTCACCCCTCGGAATACGCGTACCCTGCTCGCACCAGCCCAATCGCATGTAAAACTCCCAGCTCACCCCTCGGAATACACGTATCCCGCTCGCGCCAGCCAATCGCATGTAAACTCTTGTACCCCACTCACACCAACCCAATCGCATGTAAAACTCGCCGCGCACCGCTCGGAATACGCATACCCCACTCACGCCAGCCCAATCGCATGTAAAACTCCCCATGAACCCCTCAGAATACGCGTACCCCGCTCGCATCCAGCTCAATCATGTTTAAAACTCTTTGCGCACCCCTACGAATATGCATATACCGCTCGCGCCAGCCCAATCGCATGTAAAACTCCGCTTGCACCCCTACGAATACATGTACCCCGCTTGCGCCAGCCCAATCTCGTGTAAACTCCTGTACCCCGCTCGCACCAACCCGATCGCATGTAAAAATCCTTGCGCACCGCTACGAATACGCGTAACCCACTCGTACCAGCCTAATCGAATGTAAAACTCCCCACGCACCCCTCAGAATACGCATACCCCGCTTGCATCCAGCCCAATCGTGTGTAAAACTCTTTGTGAACCCTTACGAATATGCATACACCGCTTGTGCCAGCCCAATCGCGTGTAAAACTCCTTGTGCACCCCTATAAATACGCTTACCCTGCTCGTGCCAGCCCAATCACATGTAAAACTCCCCGCGCACCCCTCGGAATACGTGTACCCCGCTCGCACCAGGCAAATAGTGTGGAAAAAGCCCCCCCTGTGGTGTGGGCTGGCTGCGGGGCATGGTCAGAGGTTGTAGGGGTGCCCCCTGTGGTGTGGGCTGCCTGTGGGGCATGGTCAGGGTGGATGGGCTGCCTGCAGGGCATCGTCAGGGTGGATGGGCTGCCTGCGGGGTATGAGGAGGGTGAATGGGCTGCATGCTGGGCAGGGGGAGGGTGGGCGGGTTGCCTTCTGGGCATGGGGAGAGTGGATGGGCTGCCTGCTGGGCATGTCCAAGGGTGATGGGCTGCCTGCGGGGCATGTCCAGGGGTGATGGGATGGCTGCGGGTCATGGACAGGGGTGAAGGGTGGTCCCCTGTGGTGAGGGCTGACTGTGGGTCATGGACAGGGGTGTAGGGTGGACTCCTCTGGTGTGGGCTGGCTGCAGGGGGTGCATGTGGCTCCTCACCACACTACTGCGCAAATCTGAGGTTACGCGAGTGAGCTTTCCACGCGATTTCGCTGGCGCGAGCAGGGTACATGTATTCCGGGGTATGTGAGTGCGCTTTACACGTGATTTTGCTGGCGGGAGCGAGGTACATGTATTCCGGGGTATGTGAGTGAGAATTACATGCAATTTCACTGGCGCGAGCAAGGTACGTGTATTCCGGGGTATGCGAGTGCGCTTTACACATGATTTTGCTGGCTGGAGCGGGGTACGTGTATTCCAGGGTACGCGAGTGAGAATTACGCTCGATCTGGCAGTGTGTGCCCTCCCAGGTGTGCCCTCCCCCTACCCATGCCCCACAGGCAGCCCACACCACAGCCCCCCCTACACCCCTGGTCATGCCCCGCAGGCAGCCCAAACCACAGGGGCCCCCCCAACACCCATGACCAGGCCCTGCAGCCAGCCCACCACCCCTCCCCATGCCCTGCATGCAGCCCACACCACAGGCGGACCCCTGCAACCACTGACCATGCCCCACAGGCAGCCCATCCACCCTGACCATGCCCTGCAGGCAACTAACACCACAGGGGACCAACCTACACCCCTGGGCATGCCCCACAGGCAGCCTTCACCACAGAGGAGCACCCTACACCTCTGTCCATGGCCCGAAGGCAACCCTCACCACAGGAGACCACCCTACACCCCTGTCCATGACCCGCAGCCAGCCCATCACCCCTGACCATGCCCTGCAGGCAGCCCACACCACAGGGGGGAACCCTGCAACCCCTGACCATGCCCCGCAGGGAGCCCATCCACCCTGACCATGCCCGGCAGGCAGCCCACACCACAGGGAGGAAACCTGCAACCCCTGTTCCATCACTTCACCCCCATTGACGGCAAACTGCCAGCAGGCTCTGACACATGTCCCTCCACCCCACCCCCATTGACGGCAACCTGCCAGCAGGCCCCGACTCGTGTCACCCCCACCAGTGACGGGCACATGCCAGCATGCCCCGACACATGTCCCTCCACCCTACCCCCATTGACCGCAACCTGCCAGCAGGCTCAGACTCATGTCCCTCCACCCCACCCACATTGAGAGCAACCTGCCAGCAGGCCCCGACTTATGTCCCTCCACCCCATCCCCATTGATGGCAACCTGCCAGCAGGCCCCGACTCATGTGCCCCCAAACACCACGTCATAACAATACAAATCCATGGCCCTAATGCAAACCCAAATCCCACCCCTCCACCCCCCAGTACAAACACGCAACCATCCACTGCACCCACTCCTTTAGTAAAATACCCATGCCATGAGAGTCTGAAAAGAACCAGCATGCCCATGAATAAATGTCCTACAGAGCCACACAGTGGCAACACATGACTGAGCCAATGCTCATAGAGACATGCATGAAACCAATGAGAGTAGACCGCACCAATAATGAAGATTCATGAAATGTATTAAAAATAAAACAAAATGAGAAAAGGAAAACCACACATGCAAATGAAGAAATAATGAATGCAATATGAAAAAGAAAGTAAAATCCAAGACATGAAAAATGAAAAGTGGTCCATCGCCAAAGTCCATAGAAATAAATAAAAAATTGAAAAGCATAAAAAACCATTACTCCATGGGATGACATAAAAAAGAAATTATGTAGATGTCCGGAACTATTTACAATGAAAGTCTGGAGGGTCCATGATCCCAAAACAAAATGAAACCTACAAAAAACCCTATCTAAAACACAACTATATACAAAAAGTGGATCAAAGTCTGTGTACTTCATATCATAAAAAAACAAAATGAAACCTAAACCTAAATAACTATATACAAAGGCAACGGGCTAGTTTGACGGCTCACTTTTTGATGTCCCGGGCGAAGGCATCATTGAACTCCATGTCGGTGTTCCGGAGGCGGCCCTGTTCCCTGGCCTCGAGGTGTCGCAGGCATGCAGCCATGGTGTCCTCCAACTCGCTGAGAGTTGCCTCGAGGCACTCAGCCCGCATCAAAGCCCGGTGCATGGAGTTCTCCGCCCTGATCATTGTGAGCCGTGCCTGCACCGCCCGCCGCCGCTCTGCATCTATTTGCTGGCCCAACCACTGCCACACAGAAGACACTCCCAATCCTGGGTCCTCCTGCCCGCCGGCAGATGCCTGCCCTCGGGATGTTGATGGCTCCCACGCTGAGCCTGCTGCTGCCTCCAATGCAATTGCCTCTGGCACCACAATGGCATCCAGGCTGATGGAATCCTCTGGTGCAGCAGTGCACATGCCCTGCTTGTTGATGCCTGCATGTCCTCCATTTGCTGGGGTCCAGTTGGTGGGGTGGCCACCCCTGCTGGACCTCTGACTCCTGACTGTGGCAGGGATCTGTCCTCTAACAGCCTGGCCGCTGGCTCAGTGGCAGCTCCACAGGGGGCCCAGATATTACTTGGCGGGAAGAGGGCACGGAGGATGACTGGCGCATAGGGGGTTCAGTTGAGGAGTGGGTCGCAAGAAGATCAAGCACACAGAGGAAGCTAGTGCCGACGACCTGTCCTAGTAGTGTGACGCGCCCAAACAGGTATTCGAAATAGCATGCATTGTCCTGACAAGAACCCTGCACGTCATCCCAAATACCACATTGGCGCAATGCCACACCAGCTAGGACAGGCTCAATCCGGTCACGGATTGCCACACCTGCAGGGAGAGGAAGGCCAGTTGTTGTATGCGCATCCCCTCCCTGAAAACCGGCCTGGACGAAGGCATCCCTGTTGGTGCCGGATGATGCAGTCACAGGATCGGGGACAGGATTACATACAGGCACCTCTGTGGTGGCCTGTGCTGCCTCCTGTCCCTGCCCCTGGACTGCACCACTAGAACCAGTGGAATGCCCCAATCCAGGCCCTGTGTGTGGGGCTGTCACGGCTTCCTCCTCAACCAAACCCCCTACCAACCTGGATTACTCCGTGCTGTCTTCCTCCGTAGGCCCCTGTGGGGGCTCAGCTGCTCCTTCTGCTGCCGAGGAGTCCACCTCCAACCTCCTCCTCTTGGACCTTCCCTCGGCAGCTGCAGCCATGGATGCGGCATCAGACTCCTCACTCCCGGAAGATATTATTTCTCTGAGGGGAGCTGGGCATTGTATCTCCAGCTGGCGTTGGCATCCCTGCCGCTGTGCTCCACAGCACCATCTCCACCATCTTCATCAGTCGGCGCAGCAGACAGGGAGAGAAAGAACACAGGCACTGTACAATGGTCTGATAAACACAGGACAGTTGCACATGAGTGGCAGTGTCAAACTTCACAGATGGCATCACACTCCCCAACACTCATATCATTTGAACCCACACATGCACAAATTAACAGGAATCATATAGCATGCAGCAGCATCCATACACACACAACTGCATGAACATCCAAAGGTTGGCATGACGTCACAAGCAACATGGGGAGTGCCGAACATATGTCACATCTGCCAATTGGGTACCTATATGTCTGTGTCAAATGCATCCATGGCGTCTCACAGTCACACCCCACTCCAAATAGACACACACACATGTACACTGTGCACGTACATGAAGGCGTGACGAGCATCCATGTGTCACACCCCAAACATGGCTGAGTACATACACATGCATGCAAACTTGTGTGCATCTTCACATGCAGTTGTGCGTCATGCTTTGGAACAAATACACCATTGATATGCATCGCACATGACTGGACTCACATGCAGCACGATCATGTCCCTGCACATACACATCCATACATGGGTCATGTCAGACATATGTCCAAGCTGCACACTCTTTGCACACCTCAACATGCACTGCATCCAATGAGTATGAATGGACAATTACCGCTCGACTTCAGATGGGTCTGCCTCTCTAAGACCTGGAGGTGAAGCGCCGGGCGAATGCATTCCAAGACCCTCATCTGGTCGGTGATAAGGCCTTCCTGAGGGTCCTGGACCTGAAGTCCTCCCAGCGCTTATGGACATGACATGTTTCAGGTTGCGGGTTGCCACCCCCTCCTCGTGGATGGCACCCACGATGTCCAACCAGATCCTCTCCCGTCCATCCTTGTCGGCGCGTGGTCGTTCGAAGAGGGCATCATAATGCACCAAGACTTGCTCCACCAGGATGCCAACTTCTCCTGCAGTGAAGCTGGCAACCCTCTACCTCTCTGCCAGGTGGTCACCACTGGTCCCAGATGGAGTTTGGCCCAACATGGCAATCCCGAAAGCAGGTGTGGGTGGGCAACTGGGTCCTGGGGCTGGGCTGTGGAGCGATGGAACAGCAGTCGGGAGTCTTCTGTTCCAGCAGGGGTGGTCTCAGTAACTGTACCCCTGCAGGTGGCTGATGTGCAGGCACCAAATAGCAGGGCATGTGGCCAGCAGGCAGGCTGCAGGAGATGGCTCGTGTGAGGCTGCTTTGGGCACTGGGGGGAAGGAAAATGGCCTTCTGGGCAGGAGCATTGTCTTCCATGTGTTGTCGCATGGCCAGCTCAATGCAGAGTGATTTATCACGTGAAAAAACAGCATGTCAGCGTGTAATTCGAGGAAAGGACATGATGCATGCCGGAGTTTCCCTCGGCACAGGTGCAGACTGAATCAGCACGTGCAAAAACGGCACATCCGCGTATGAATGTGTGTAATTTGAGTAAAGGGCGTAAGCACGTAAGTAACGCAACACAAACTGGCATTTCCCTCGGCATGGGTTAAAAGTGAGCGCGGCCCAGCAGTTTCCTGTAGGTGCTTTTCGTGGAGACCAACGCATGTGTTGCTACTTCTTGTTGTTTCACGTGGCATCCCTTCACAGCGGATCGAGGACGTACCTTTTCTTCTGGTGGGGGTCTTGCCTACATGTGTTTTTCTTTCCCACGCTAGTCAGACGGTGAGTAGTACACGCTATTTTTCCCACTGCGGGTGTCCCTGTCTATTGCTTACCCATTTTCGAGGTCATAGTAGCCTGTGTGTCCCACGCATATGTGTTTTTTGTGTCCCTGGGTGCCACTGCGTACTGCGGGAGGTTGATTCCACACACGTGGACTACTAGGGGTTGCGTGCATGGTCTTATTGCCGATTTGGTGTGCCTGAGCGTTGCGTGAGCCGTCCTTTTCTCAACGGGGTCACACACAGTCTTGCAGGTGCACAAGGGTGCTGTTTACATCTAGTACCCCATCCCCTTCACCCCAATTGCCCAGGAAAACCCAGGCGACCACCACCTAGGCTCAGAGTCGGCCAGCACTTGATGCGTTGGCACCTGAGGACTCCCAGGCAAAATTCCAGGTGGTCAGGAAGCACAAGCAAAGTGCACGCGAGGCTGCTCTGACAGAGGAACATGTCCCTGGGGAAGTGTTGTCATCTGCTGCCCCGAGCAGCCAGGTGTTGGCAATTGCATGGGCAGATGCAGTCAACACCACCCCGGCTTTGAGTCTGCCAGCCAGGACAGACTCAGTCACAGACCTTGGCACAGCAGCTGTTACTGCGCTGGGTCCAGCCAAGAGCACCCAGCAGCCACTGACACAAGTCAGGGCTTCTGTCCTAGTTCCACCTGCACCTCCCTTGGCCCAATCCACCAGCGCCACTGCCCCTACTGATCAGGGCGGCATTTGCCAGTCAGGGTTCGGACTACTGCCCAAGAGGAGAAAGGTTGCTCCTGCACAAGAGGCTGGGACCCTAGACGTGGCTCCCGCCTCTGGCACGTCGAGGAAGAAGCCTTTCGGCAAGCAGGAACTGGACTTCCTTGTGGGCTACGTGTCAGAACACGAACGTAATATGGTAGTGGGCCCCAATTGCCACACTACGCCTGCCCAGCATTGAGACCACCACTGAAAGCATGTTGCGGATGGTGTTAGTGCATTCGGATATGAGGTGCGCACAGCTCAGGACTTCAAAAAGCATTGGGATGACCTCCGACGCTGTGCTAAGCTAAAGCGTGCCTCCAATTATGCCATGACTTGGGTGACTGGCAGTGGGCCAGCACCTTAGGAGGAAGAACTCACTCCGCACGAGGTGATCGCTGCAGAGTTCATCTCAGCACAATTGGTCGAAGGAGTGGGAGAGATGCAGGATTATGATGCCCCGTCCGGTGAGTGTTGTTGCACGTTTGTCCAGCCCATGTGTGGTTTGCTTGTGTGATGTGTTGTACTTGACTGCCACTACATGCTATGTGTACATGGTTCTCATGTGCGAGTCATGCAATGCTTCACTAATGCGTGCCTGTTGTGATGCATGCTGGTCATGTCAAGCAGATGGCGACTGTCCTCATCGCCACACATGCATCCTACTCACATGCTAGTCACCCGGCTGCCCCTCCGGTCCATGTTCCAGCTCACTGACCCTTCTACATGTAGTCTGGGGTTTCCTTACACTCAGCACTCGGACTATGTCATCACATGACTGACGTGCATGTGTGTTCAGCCTGCATGCGGGTACTCCACACGGGCATGCTTCTTTCCCCTCCACCCCCCTGTATCTCAATTTCACCATGGCACTGGTGGGTAACATGATGGATTACTTCAATGGCCTGTTCCACGCTCCTGTGTACATGCACACTTCCCCCTGCGAACCTGCCAGACACATACTGTGGGGTACATCATTTGTCCTTGATTCAGGGTGTCTCACTCGGACTGTGCAGATGGCAGATGCTCCCTACGGACATGGGTGCCCATTCATGCTCCATGTGCATTCCATGCGTCCTTGGCAGGATGATCATTGTAGTACGTGTCCAGGATTACATACGTATCATGGTATTTGGTCATCCATTCCATGCTCACTCTGGCTCAGTCCTGCATCACGCACATGTTTAGGGTGTCATTGTCTGTGTGGGGCTCCCTGACTCTGGTCAACTGGTGTAGTGCCTTCTGCACAAATGTGTGTACTACTGAGTATTCATCATGTGCCCTGCTTCCTGCTTACTGCCCCATTCTCATCTGCTGTGGTGTCATTTGACTGAGATGATGCAATTGACGCTATCCAACACTGCCAATGCACAGTTCTCTGGTCAACCTTTCATTGCCATGCAATGTCTCCCTGCATTTTCACTAAGGGGGCGGGGGGTACCTGTAGCCATGCAACCCATTGCATGCACATTGCACATGATGGCTGAACTTTCCCTTACACTGCCTTCATGTTTATTGATTGACATCATAACGTACTTCTTGATGTAGATAGTTGGTAACGTACAAATGTTCTGCACTGCACCCACCCACTTCTGAGCCATGTTACACTGTTCTACATGCCTACTCACTGTTGCAATGTCAAAGTGACCTGGCATGTATGTTCAGATTGTCATCCCTTCACTGTTATGCAACACACTGGCACAGGTGCATCCTGTGACACATGTACTCTGTAGCAGGTGTTTAGCAAAGTTGATTGGTCAATCTGGTATAGGCTGCAGATTGATTATAGCCTGCCAAACGGGTTGTAATGACTGTGGAACTGCCTGTACGTGTGTATGTGTACACTTTCATATACATCAAAGCAAGCAGCGTTGTAGCTGCTTGCTTTGCTGTACAGGATGCTGTTCATATTCACCATACGGGTGTATATGAACACGGGGGTATTTGAACACTTTCACATATACATATGCAAGCAGCTTCAATGTTGCGCAGTGCAACATTGCAGGTACTTACTTATGTGTGTCTGAAAGTGTTTATTTACCCATGTGTTCTCTGCAGCTTTTTTGTTGAATGACTAATATATTGTTATTTAACGTAAATGCTTCTGAGATTTCAGCATTGCACCTGTTATGTTCAAGTGGCACAATCCTGAAGGTGCACTGTCGTGCAGTACATGTACACCCAGGCCCACTAAGCAAATCTGGTGGAGCCTGGGTGTGATGATTTGGCACACTGAATAATGTTTTTGGGCACATTCAATGCACAATGTGCTGAATCAGGCCCTGAGGGGTGTTCTGGAGGCTTCATGGACGAGCATCTCTGACCTTACTGGGTGTTATGGTCCCTCATGCCTCGTTGCAGGCCCTCACTTTGCTCGGGATATTTACAATGTCTTCATGACCCATGACACCCGGTACAGGCCGAGCTGCAGATGGATAAAGCTATATTGGTGATGATGATTTAGTGATGTATGTGTACATGCATATTAAGTGTGTCATGGTGTGTTTTGATTCACTTTCAGCTGTGGCCATTTGGCTGTTCAGACATGTTTATGCCATGTGCCATCTCTTTGTTGCCATCTGTCATTTCTGCCTGTGCTATGTGCCACCCAGAGGTAGTGTGTGATGGAGGTGATATACTACATTCAGTACATGTGTAGGCTTTGCAATTTACACACTTCCATTTCTGCTTTCAGGATGCCATTGCATATCAATGCCACTGGATGCATGTCGGAAATTTCATTTGTGTGTGACATGTCTGCTTTATGTGTTGGCTGTCGATGTGATGTCTATGTGTGTGTGGGTTATGTGCTTCTGACATGTGTACTCATGTTTGTTTTTTTCAAGTTACAGCTGATGATGCAATGGAGCCAGAGGCCGGTGGTGTCGTTCCAGACACAGGGTTGCTATTACATCAGCAACCCGGCACACGTGGGGGGCCGTGGGGTTGTAGACCACGAGAACCCACTTGTGCTCCAGACCATCGTGTCCAGGGCTGGCAATCAGTTAAGCTCTGATGATCACTCTGAGCACAATATTGAGTTGCATGCATGTCATGTCCATTCGTCGCCGGTGAGTGATCCTGATGTGGACAATCTTTTGTCTGCAACACCTGCACTGAGGGCCAGACAGTGTTGGAAACTCCACCTGTGGTGTTTCTGGATGCACGGTTACACTCCACACGAGTTGCTGATGTGCCTGGGGTATCATGTCAATGGAGGGATGTAGCCCTGCAGCCGCGGGCGGTGCAAATCCAGCGAGACCCAAGGCTCCTTGGGCCCCTTGGGTGTCATGTCCGGCAACGCGGTGGCCGTGCACCACTGGGGTATACTGAGTGGGGGCAATCCATGTATGCCAGTTCACAGCAACAGGGGGCAGCTATTGAAAAGATCGCTCAAGGCATGGAATGTGTGGCCCAATCTGTGCTCCCCCGTGCTAGGCAGGTGGAGCCCCAGCAGCAGACAGCGCAGTCCACGGGCCGCTCACTTAGGCTGGGTATGGCTGCCTCAGACAGGGCACTGTTGGGTATTTTGTATAGATTTGGGGCCTAGCGGTATTTTCTTACCGCCAAAATGAAAATAATTCAGTAATAATCACTCTTTGCATTCAGATTAGATTTGGTATATAGTACTACAGTATACATACATTATTTCAGCACACAGATACATTTAGTGGTATACATTATGTTGGTAGGCGTTATTGGTGGTATTTCTGGTGAGCATAATTCCTTTGTTTTATATGTGGACCCAATATCCAGAACCCCTTATTTTTGTTTAGTTTGTTCGTGTGATCACTAGAGAGACCTCAGGCTTAAATTTCAGGAACACCACATTTTCATTTGGAGTGCCACCATGGGCTGTTCTCACTGACTTATCTACGACAGCGAGCTGACATGTGGTATTCATCACCAATTTATTTACATCAGTGAACTATGTCCAGGGCCTCTCTTTCTGCTGACTCATGTACCTCCAGCAGCAAGCTATTTCATTATGTTATTATTATGTTCCGTTCAGAAAAAACACACACTTATATACTGAATGGAATCGTGCACACAGCTACGGCCAAGTCTTATTTTTAGCTACCTTAAAAATGACAATTGCACTGTCTAAACATCTTCCCATATTATCAGTACTGTAATGGTAGATGCACAAAGAAAAGAGAAAAATAAAACGCACTTCCCGTCTGCTTTCAGATATTTTTGTGTATTATAAAAAATTGCATTTCAACACGATCGTACTCTTTTTACAGAAATAAATGGAAATTGCACAGTAACAACATTATCTGTAACAAAATGAGAAGAGAGCGGCGAGAACATATTCAATTTACAACATTAAACATGTTGATAAAACACTGGAATTCCCTCTTCTACTCTGACTGAATAGTTTCGCACACATACACACTGCCCCCGCACTCTGCAATATAATTACCAAGCCTGTCCAGCATGTGAAATTCTTCGGCTGGTCGCCTTCTGGAAGTGGCTCAATGCTCCCTCTTAAAGCACCCCAGCAAGGACGAGCATCTGCCGTCGCTCAAACCGGGGCTTATTGACTGGAATTCCAGTCTCTGCACCAGTGCACTGGCATCTGCTTTTTCAATCAGGAAACTCCCCAGCCACCAGCCAGGTCTTTCTCCGAGCTGTGTACAAATGTCTTCTAACTCCTTTCTTCCCCCAGATTCTACAGGAAAACTCTTGTTACCTCCCTTAATGTGACGTGCATCCAATAAAAATCCATCATGTTCTATACTCCTACTTTCAACAATGGCTTGGCTTATACAGTTGCAACTGTAACAAAACGGATTTCCTGCTTATTCGAGTCTTTGCTTCCTGCAAATACTGTGGACAGAGCACAGATAGAAGCAAAGAGAAAAAAAATCTGGATGCACGTTTAAAATGACTTTCAGAGCCTGTCTTTTCCATCTCATTTTGCACTGGAGAACACATTATATTATTAATGATTTAGAATCATGTTAGTATTGTTAATGAGGTTAGTTCATTAATCCTCAAATGTGTCTCCTGCAACAGAGGAATTTCAGGTGAGAAAAAAAAATATGCTTTTAAATGTGAAAAAAAATTCTTTGCATTTTAGAAGTAGAAATCGTTTTTTGACTGAATAGCCTGTTTTCATTTGCATGTCCATGTCACACTGGCAACACATGCCTTGCTGTACCGCATTATAGCAATGCACCAAACCCATGCAGTGGTGCTGCATGAAAAGAAATGCTAAATAATCTTACATATTCCCTCCTTTTTTTTTAGAATTTGGCTACGATCCAAGCCAATTGGAAAAAAACAACTTGCCCCCCGTTCTTCTTTTAAAATGTATGCGTATTGGGATATCTTTCTCTTCCTGACGTAGTTACTAAGATTAGCAACATTTTCATTTTTACTGATAGCACAATCAACCATCCACCCATGATTAGCACCAGGACAGCTAAACCCACTATTGAACGTTCCCCCCATGTTCCCCAATTAAATATTTCCACCTCCATTATACCCAGGTTACTAACTGTAATATTGTTTTTTCTCAGATTCATTTTCATTACATGTTTTTCTTTATGATTCAATAAAAACTCCACATCCGGATCTATTGGAAATGTATCCCTTTGAAAAAAATCGATATTTTCTATTTGGCTTTCCCAAATATCATTTGTCACGTGAAACAATGTTAACCCTCCAATTGACACAATTGTATCCTTCGGAACCTGTAAGTAAAAAACATTATATTTCACCTGTTTAACCACATATGTTCCATGATTCAAATGTACATGTTCTTTAAATAGGTGCTGACCAACCATTTACCTCTGACCATTTTAGCCTGTGCCAGTTCTTCACTCCCCATATTGCTAATGATCACTTCACATCCTTCTGATATACTTGGGTCAGATTTCAAACCACAAATAGCATCTGTGGCATCAGGAACAAACGGTTTACCTGGACACATATAATTTTGTTCTTTAAATTTGACACACGTTTCCAAGTTTGGTATTAAGTAAACTTCAGGCTCCCATGACTGAAATGCCACCACTTCTGAAGTCTTAATCTTAATAAATGTGTCCTCTTGCCAAAACACCACGTTGTGTACTCACTTGGTTTGATAAATAAGTTCAGGAGCTACATATGGGATGCATAGCAAAAATCCAATCTCCAACCTTTCCAGGTCCACATATAATGGCATTGCATTACCCATTTCAAATGCAATTTTTACCTGTACCACATCAATTTCCCTCCTGGTCAATCTTTCTATCATTTGATGAATAATATCATGCGAAACAAAATACAAGGGAATATGTCCTTGAATCAATTGTGAAACTGCAGTTTGAACTTCCCTCATATAATTCGTTAATAGTCTATCAACAGGACTCATTATATTCAATATTTCATTTAAAGTTCTGTCATGCTTAATAATTAGCTTAGTCACCCGTTGCATCACATCCGCTTGTTCATTTAGAATGATTGCAGTTTCATTTATGAATCTTACTTGTTCATCCAATCCCCCTCTAATCTCATCTAATGTTTTTTGTATTATTTCTAGGTCAACACTCAGTTGTTGTGCTTTAGTACTCAGCGTTCCTACCGAAATGGCATTGGCTGTTGATATTGTGGTACCTAATATGGCTCCAACTATAGACATTACCAATGATATCGCGAGCATCACCGCTCCACTTTTTCCTCTCCTCTTCTTAACGTCTGCTGAATTCACAAATGTTTTTTCCAATTGCATCAATATATCTCTTATTGACTGCTTGGAGTCCTCTTTTCTTGTTTCCAGCCACTCTTTAGTCTGTTCAATCTTAATTCCAATATGGTTCAAATGTTTTTCAATCAAAATCTCAGGATTCAATGGTATGTGGATATTCTGGAAAATCATCCTTCTATCACTCATGATGAATCCTGGTGCCTCTTCTACCGCGATACCAGATGCTGGTCCAGGTTCAATGACAACCTGTGCTTCTGAATTTTTAAAGATCCCTCTGAATATCATCATCATTAACCATATTGTTGGTGTCATCTTCAATGCTGATGGCTTTGCAGCCTTGTTCTTCGCCCCCCTTCGGGGCTTTTCCGGAATCCGTCCACGTGGGCTCCAGGACTCCATCGTCTCCCGTGACCTCCGGTACAAATATGTTAATATTCTAAATCAAATAGAAAAGAAACAGATTAAGTATATAGCACAATACTAACTTCACCCTTTTGCCAAAAATAAAACATGCTTTGTAAAACATTTTGCCCTTTTTCTTTCGCCTTCTGAAATTAAACACAGGTTAAAAAGAAAACAAGCATACATAAAACAACATTCAATATTTAATGCATTTTCATTCTGCACACCAACTCCATAAACTTCAGCTTCTTTTTTTATATTATATATATATTTACATATATTACAGTGTTTATGTGCCATTATAATCAACCATCTTTATTTAACTTCTCTGTCACTGCCTCCTGACTGTACCCATTTATTTTACCTTTTTGTGTTCAAGGGACTTTATCTGTTTCTACACGCTCCAGAGTTTTTATCTCATGTCTTGGAATCCATGGCTTGATTTGGTTTACATGCACAAACTGTTCTGTTGCTGTTTCACCTTCAGTCTTTAAAATTTTATAAACTACAGGAGAGACATTATCTATAATTCGGAAAGGCCCCTGCCAGACTGCTAGGAATTTGGAATTTTTCTGTTTACTTTTTCCAAAATGAAATTTATACACCTGATCCACTACACAATATTCCTTTACTGTTGACTTTTTATCATATGTTTTAGCACTGTCAGCACTGTCAGCAGCCCTTTCCAGATTTCTCTGTACAAAAGCAAATGCATGTTGTAAATGTTTCCTCAGCTCATCAATGAATTCATGAACTGTAGATGCGCTTACAAGTGTTTGCTCATGTGTTCTGTATAGCAGGTATTGCGGCAACACCACTTTCCTACCTGTCAAGACCTCATGTGGGCTAATACCTGTTGCCTTGGCAGGAGTTGATCTGATTGCCATCAAAACCAACGGTAAACGTAAATCCCAGCCGGAACCTGCTTCAGCTACAAATTTCTTTAAAATGTCCACAACAGACCTATTACCCCGTTCAACTCCACCTGAAGAAGCCATCCGATATGCGATATGTAGTTTCATTTTCACACCCAGTATTTGCCATACTTTGCTCATTAGAGCACTTGTGAAATGACTTCCCCTGTCTGACTCAATTCTTTGTGGCAACCCAAACCTTGAGAACACATGTTTCACTAGCAATGTGGCTGCTGTTTGCGCACTACAATATGTGCAGGAATGCATTCAATCCACTTCGACATCAAACATACCACACTCAAAATATAACGGTTTCCTCTGCTCGACCTTTTTAAAGGCCCTACATGGTCTATTTGCAAATCTGACCATGGAAGGGTTAGGCCTCTTTTCATTAGTGGAGCTCTGTGCATTGGTGAAGCAGATTTAACTTGGGCACATACTAGACATCCTCTAGTATACAATTCCACAACTTGGGACATATGTGGCCAATAAGCATAATCTTTTAGTATTTCCAATGTTTTTTGTGAACCTCTGTGGCCTGCAGTTATGGCATCATGTGCATGGTGTAGCATTAGCGCTCTAAATGAAAGGGGTACCACCCACTGTATCTGTCCTGTCATGGACTCTCTAACCATGAGTCCATCTTGTAGTCTAATTCTTTTTTTATTCTTCAATAGCACCCTCAATTCCTCGTTTCCCACACAATCATTTTCTGTTAAAAGGTTTTGTCCAGGATCTATCAAATGGTTATAATAGATTCACAAAATTCGATCATTCTTTTGTGCCTCAATCAAATCTTGCTCTGGGGTGTTGTAACTCCATTGTACCACTGATTGTTCTGTCTCCTTTGGTGCTTTAGAACGTATTACTGTACCAATCTGTATTTCACCCAGTAAATGTTCAATAGGTAGCAATTCTTCCATCACAGCCCCAATTTTAGCCAGGTGGCCTGACTTATCATTCCCCTCTTTATCCTCTCCTGGAGTTTTTAAATGCCCACACATTTTTCTCCAGTATATTGTCAAATTATTTTCTGACACCAATTTGTCTATGGCTTGTATCATTTTTCCATGCTTAAGTGGCTTTTTGTTGTATGTAATCATGCCTCTCGCTTTCCAGCCAGATAGATATTCCACAAAGCTATTTCGTGCATAGTCAGAATCAGTAACCAGGACAATTTCACTGAATTTATTATCAATTGCAGTAGCAATTGCTTTATAAATGGCTGCCAATTCCGCTACTTGACTGCTCCTAGCTCCAATTCTCATCCCTATGCTGGGGATACCTTCACATTTCAACCAGAAATTTCCTATTCCTGACACTAATTGTTTATTACTGTCATTTTCAATGTGAAAAGCACAACCATCAACATTTACAGTTGGCAAGTCCTTGCTTGTTTTTTCGTCAAAAGCTTTGTGTGGTGATTGTTCAAACTCCTGTTAATTAGGTTCTATTTCCATTTCGTTTGATGCTTGTTCAGCTGCACAGTCATATAAATCTGCTAAACCTTGAGCAAGTGGGCTCTTTTTATTTTGGCCATATCTCACTTCTACAGGAAAACCTTGTAATGCTAGCGTCCATGAAGTGATTCTGGACTGCGCTAGATTACCTGACCTAATTCTTTTACTCTCTAAGAATTGCAAAGGTTGATGATTTGTTGCAATAATCACCTTTTCTCCCTGAACAATGGGGCGGAAATGTTGTAGCGCCCACACAGTGGTTAATGGGGCCTTTTCACATTCATTGAATTTCATTTCAACTTGGGAAAATGCTTTACTTGCATAGGGAATGGTTTTGTGATTTACATCATGTTTTTGTGATAACACTGCTGACATACAATGTTCAGAGAAACCTACTTCTATAAAGAAAACTCTGTCCTTTATGGGATATGCTAAACATGGTGCCTTTACAAGACATTCTTTTAATTTAGCCACAGCCTCAGACTGCTCTTTTTCCCACTTCCAGGGTGTATTAATTTTTAGCAGTTTAGTTAATGGTTGAGTGATTTCAGCATAATTTTCAATGAACTTCGTGTTATATCCTGTCATTCCTAATAAACTTTTTACCCCTTTCACATTTTTAGGGTCTTTTAGTTTTTGTATGGCCTCTATTTTCTTCTTTTGTTGATTTAGCCCATATTCAGTTAATTCATGGCCTAGAAAATTAACTTCTTTCTTGCACCATTGTGCTTTTTGTAAAGACACGTTGGCGCCTGCTTTCTGCAATTGGCCAAGCACATGTCTTATTTCATCAAAATGTTTTTTTAAACTTTCATTTTTTATCAGGACATCCTCCACATAAACTATGGTTCCTCTTTCTGCCGCATCAGGAATGGCCTTCCTCAAAAATATTCCAAATTCACTCCCACTATTAACGTACCCGAACAGAGTTCTAACCCATGCGTATTGAGTTCTGTCAAATGTAAAGGAAAATACATTCTGTATCTCCTCTGCCAATGGGACGCACCAATATACAGAGGTGAGATCTAATGTGGTAAACACCTTTGAACCATGTACCTGAGCTGGGCCCTGATCAATGAATGGTAGTGGCCATCTGGACACTGGTACTCTTTTATTTAACTCCCTCAAGTCTGCACATAGTCACCATTGACCATTTGGCTTTAACACACCTAAAATGGGCGTGTTGGATGTGCTATGGATAGGCCTGATGATTCCCCACGATTCTAAATTTTTAATAATCTATGCCAATGATTCTAAACATGCCAGAGGTAGTCTATACTGGCGTACAAATACTGGACTTCTGCTCCACCCTTCCGGAAGTGTGGCCACATGTAAATTAGTTAGCCCGCAATCATAAGCATCTTTTGCAAATACATGTTTAAATTCCATAAATATCTTCCTCAATTCATTTCTATCCTCATCTTTGTCACACGCATCCGCTAAGGAGATCTGCTCTTCTACCATTTTGGAAAATTCTGGAAAATGTTCTGGTAGTGGAATCGCTTTCCTGTAGCTGTGTGGCTGTGTCTCTTTGTAAAGCTGCCACTTTTAAATGTTTTGGCATGTCAGCTTCCATTTCAACGGGCTGATTTTCCATTTCATTTTCACTTAAATCAAATGTTATACAACTCTCTTGATAACTCTCTTGATAACAGCATACTGTCTCACTTGAATCGTAAGGGTACACAGAATGAATTTTAAATATTCCTTTGGGCTGAGAGTCCAGGTATTCTGGCAACTCACCCTTGGCATCTACATACTTTTCAGGGATATTTCCAATCACCATGTTATTTAGATCTGCAGTATAATGTGATTTTTGTATGTCCATTCCTACTGGGGAGTTTTCCTCTAAATTAATATCTTGACAACCCTTATTATTTACCGTAATTCTTACAGACCCTTCACCAATATCTACCAATGGAATGTATTCATAATCCAGGCCTTGCTGTTTTATGGATTCATTCAGGCACACAAATGCATCAGAGTCTTTCATCTGCTGTCCATTTTTGCATTTCAGTGTTATTGAAAACTGTTTTGTAAATGCAGGAATAATAGTATCTTTCCTCATTTGTAGTTCAATTGCATAAGGAACCAGTTGTGGACAATGAATAGCCCTTCTTTTGTCTTCAAAATCAGGTGCCGGCCCACCCAGGCGTGACCATATCTTTTGATTAAGGAAATCTAACACCATACACATTCTGTGCATGATGTCATTGCCCATGTAACAGTCATTTTGTTCTCCACTCACTATCCATACATTATGGTAAATTGATTTCTGCCCAATACTGATTTTCAGCATGCATCTGCCTGCAATTCGGTTTTCAAAGTCTGGACTGTTCAACCCAGAAACATATTGGTTTTTAATCCTAAATTTCGGGATCTCCTCCCTCTCCATTATTTTTTGCAACAATTTCTCAATAATGAAGCTCCTCTCCTGTTCAAGCGCTAAAGTGGCTTTTATTGTTTTAAAAAAGTCATTTATACCAACATGAACCCATGGTTGCTTATCTTCCATGTGTATTTCAGCAAGAGTGGTAATGTGTTTTTCTGAATCTGTTTTAGGAGCAATATTCTGTTTGTATGTCTTCTCTTTTAAATAAAAACATAAAGTGTGCTCATCTATGGCAGTCTGCTATTTTTTCCTTGGGTCCAAGTATATTTGTACAGGTAGTTTTTCATTGTCGCTCTGCATTTTGTCTTGACACATTAATATAACAGTGACACTAGGTATGCAACTATTCTGGAGATATACCTCCACAGCATCATTTGTTTTGGCAACGGTGTGACATTCATTTATGTTGCTGTTTTGTGATTTTATTTTCTTAGGTCTCAATGGTTTTTTGGTCAAGGACCACAGCACTCCATTCACCCCATCTATGAGAGGAGACAGTCTTTTCAGGCAATCCGTCCCCATCAGAAATGGAATTCACAAATAGATGTGATCAATACCTCTTGTTTCATTCTGTGCTTTCCTATTTTAATATTGTTTGTCTATTGTGCAATCATGTGACGGTATGGTGCATTGTAGCTGTTGAAAGCATCCACTGTCTGTTCCAGCTGGGCCCAAACAAGCTTGTCTTGTGTATGTGTTTATGGCTTGGGGTCCAGACACATATGCCACTCCTCTTTCCCCTTTCCATGGGCTTGTAAGGCTTGTTCGGTGTGACAGCAATTTACTCAAGGGTATTGGACTTTCATCATATCTGTGGCCAGTCTGCTGCTGTACTACTTGTGTTTACACCCCTAGTGGGGATTATGGATGTTTTCTCCATGGCATGTCTGCAATCAATTTTGGTGAGTACATTTTTGAACTGTGCATTTATTGAAGTTGAGTGTGATGTTTTTTTCATTTCTTGCCTGTACTCGTGCTCGATGCACTTCATGCTGTAGATGGTAGCCTGCACCCCTTAGCTGTCAAAGCCATACATGGTTGGATTGGGCCAGGTTTCAACAATGTCAACTTGGTATGTGTTAGGTTCAGCCCCTGGGAATTGTGTCAAAGGTGGAAGCATTAGGAATGTAACCCAAGGACCACAACTCACAGTTCAGTCCTTACCTTGGATGTCCGCTTAGACTACTTCTCCGCTCTGTTCTGTTTGGATGGCACATTTTATCTGTCTTCCCTCTTGGACTTTGTTGCTGCGTGACGGCGCAGTTTTCCTACTAGACTGCAGCTCTTTTATTCGTTTTTCACACTTTGGTGCCTTTAGTCCCTGTTTTTCTTCCTGCTACTGTTCTTGTTGCAGATCTGTCCGCCCGTCTCTCGGGCAGTTATTTCCACGTACTTGTACGCTGCCTCGGTTTACCTTGGTACACTTCTGTACCACAGCATCTCTCTCTCTCGTTCCCCCTATCTTTCATCTATTCCATCCATACCTATATGTTGACTTTGGTATTTTACCAAAGCTATTGAACTGTTCTGGTTCTTAACTTGCTGTCAGCTGTTTCCGGCAATCTCGCATTAACTATGCATTTCCAGACTTGTGCTGTCTCTGCCTTTCATTGTTCACGCTATCAAGGATTGATTGGGTTTCAGCTCAACCATCCAGTTGTGCCAGCCTCCTTTGTTATTTTCTACTAAAGTTTCAGCTCTACCTATCACTTGTGGCATCCTCATTGATTATTGTGTACTCAAATTCCTACCCATCCTGTTGAACCATTGTACAACTGTGCAACTTTGGAAGTTATTCTATCATTCAGCTTGGACATGTACTTGGCCTTATTGTACAACTTCAAGTTATCTACTGGAGACTGTTCTAGGGAATTTTTGGTGCCTAGAGGCTTTTTCCCTGGTTTGGCTCCTTGGAGTTCTCTGTGATTTGGTATTTTTACTGGTCAAGGTGGCCTCTGAGGGGGCTAGACCCTATTTCCATGAAAGGAAGAACCAGGAAACCAAGGGAAAGGGGGATCCTGAAGCCAGGTAGACTAGAAGGATGAAGCTAAAGGACCCCAGAGACAGTTCTTCTGAATGTCAAGGTGATGAGGAAATGAGGGAGGAGCTTTTGTTGTCAGACAGTACACTTGGGCTACAGTGATTGGTCACTGTCTGACATTGTCAATGTGGGGTACTATGTACATGATGTGTTCTGCTGGTCAATGGCTGTTCCTGTGTTGGGTTTACTTTTCAGGTGTCAGGGGATTGGTGTGGTTTGACACACTGGGGTGTCCACATGGGCAATGTTCACATGTGATGTGTACAGGACACTGAGGGTCACTTCATTTCACATGCATGTATTGAGTGCATGTCCCTACTGACACACACACTTACACAATGCACCACCACACATACAACCACCCATCCATGCCCACACGTGCACACAGATTGTCTTCTCTGCCATGCTGTTTCCCTGCATCGCATGATCACTTACCATTTTGGGATCGTGTACAGGCATCACTGGGTCATTTTTGTTGCTTGTCCTTATTTATATGATGCTCAAGGTGTATCCCCAACACAATGGCGGATCACTGTGCTGTGTGCTGAGCGATGTGTTTCAGGGGACACACACAGCACACGGTTTGGGGATTTGCCGATTTGGATTGACCAATGTTCATGCCAACAGGCATTCTGTCTTTTGTTGATGGTACCACTGGTGGCATGCATTTGTGTATGACTTTGTATGTGTGGGAGGGTGTTGGTCAATCATTTCATCTGATTCCATGTCAGGTGGGATTGTCTCAGGCCTGTTTCCATTTATCATGTGGCACTTCGTAACTAATTTGTAATGTGTTGTGCATTTGGTTTGCTGTTTTGCTGTTGCATGCCATGTCATGGTGTGGCTGATGAGGGTGATGGTGGTTGGGAGGGTTTGGGTGACAAACCAGTGATTTTCATCGCCTGTTTTGCAGGGGGGTGGTGTGATATCCACCTTGCATGTGTTCCTTTTGGTCACACCGGATTGGTTACGTTTAAATAGCTAGGGATGCACACAATGTAGCACTTCTGTGGAAACATTCTCAGGGTGGTATTGTTGTGACAGTTGACTGTCTCTTTGTCATCATCAATTATCACCTGGTATGTGCCAGCCCTGTGTGCACTCCAATGGGGTGGGGCCGCAGGGGTGGGAGTTTAGGTGAAAAATGTGGCCACAAGCTGGGTTTGGGCTGCCTCGCCACGTGCCCTTTCCTCTCCCATGAGCAGCGCCTGTGCCTGTGGTTGGGGATGTGGGGGCACCACCATGTCCACCGGTACGCACCGCCGTGTTGCAACATTGTGCAGAACACATGCTGCCACAATGATCCTGCACACTACTGGGGGTGCATATAGTAGCTTCCCGTCAGAGCGGTCAAGGGAGCAGAAGCGTGACTTGAGTACTCCGAATGTGCACTCCACTATACCCCTGGTTGCAATATGGGCAGCATTGTATGTTACCAGGGGTGGTGTGGTGGGGTTACGTATTGGCGTCATCATGTAGGTGCTCAGAGGGTAGGCACTGTCCCCTGGGGAGGTGATGATGGTTATCATTAGTTGGGTTTGTGCATTTGTCTGTGTGTGACTTGCATGCATGTGCACAGACATTTGTACTCACCAATGAGCCATGTGTTGCTGTGCTTCCCAGCTTTCAGGTCCTGGCTCAGGGCGGACATTCTGTATATGAAACTGTCATGGGTAGACCCAGGATAGTTTGCATAGACAGAGGTGATGATTCCATGGGTATTGCATACAACCTGTGCGTTCATGGAATGCCAGTGCTTGCGGTTGTGGTAGATGTTCTCACTGGCCCCACTTTGGGGAAGGGTGCCACCCTGTGAAAGACCTGGACCACGGCCTGCCTTTCTGGGGTGTTCTGGGCATGTATATGTGCCTGCGGACTGAGGAGCGCGCAGTCATGATTGCCAACACCTGGTGTAGGCAGCATGACTGCGTGGGCTTTGAGACACCGCCAACTATGGCAGTTGTCTGCTGAAATGACCCAGTGGGCAAAAGATGCAGGACATTGAGCACCTTTTCCAAGGGGCTCAGTGCTTGGGAGCACAAGGTGGGTGATGTGAGCTCATCCTCCCACTCAGTGACCAGGTCTAGGATGATATGAAGTGGAAATCTATACCTGCCATAGACCTCATCGTCATGCCTTCCAAAAAGGCTGGCCAAAAAATGCAGGGCCTGGCTATTTTCATCCTCTTGCTGTGTCCCACAATCACTGCTGCGAGAAATGGGACATTCATCGTAGCTGTGTATACGTGTTTGTTGATTGCGCCCACTTTTATACAGCGTGGGGACGCTCCACTTGCCTTCATGTGGCAGACGCATTTACGCCTGTGCGTGTCTTTTGGTGTCCATGGGTTTCCCCAATTCGATTCCATGAATATGTGTTGTCGCGCACGTGTGGGCGTTCCATGTATTTACCAGCAGTACTTCCCCAGTTACGCCCTCATTTTCACACATTGTTCCCCATTCTGCGTGTTCCGCCCCCTTTTTGGTGTGTGCGCTTTCACTGTGCGCATCACGCACGCAGGGTCGGATTGGTCCCTCGGCCTTTCGGTCCGTGGCCTGGCTAAAATCGTCCCTGGGGAGTGGGGGCCGGTTTCTGGCCATGCCTGGGCCGGTTTGGAAGAAAAAAAAAAAAATTCACATTTTTTTGTTGTTGTCAAAAAGCCTTTCATTCTTCTTACGTTGATAAATGAGTACCAACATAGGTTGGGTGATATTGTATGCATATTTGTTCTATAAAAAGCTTAAGCTTAAGTGCCATACAATAACATTATCATTTGGCCTTGGACATCTTCTTGGATTCACAGTAATTTAGTGTATTTGGGTACAATGCTATTTGATGCCACTTCCTGTTTTGTCAATGGGTGAAAAGTTGTGTTTCATCGCTTCCTGGGATGTCACTTTGGGGTGGGGTCAAATGACATCACTTCTGGTGATGTCATCAGAGGTCAAGGGTCGTGAGGCGAGGAGTGGGCCACTTTTTTTTGGGTGACCGGGCCTATTTCTTGTCCCAGTCCGACCCTGCACGCAGGCGTTCAGTATGTCGCAGTAACGTGTGCGCCCGTGTGCACCACGTGCGGTTTTGGCGCAGCACCCTGGAAAAACACGCTCACAGACTTCCATGAATCGATTGCGTGTGATTCGCACACGTGCGCTGGATTTTTCTCGCTTGCACCACCGATTTCAGCGCACAATTATTCCATGATTTGGCCTGAAAATGTGTAGTTCCACCAGCCAATCATCCACACTAGGCTTCTTCCTAGTCTTCCAGACTCTAAGAATCAGTTTAATCGCTACCGCCATAGCTTTATGAATCCAGGCATTATGCTGTCTGATTAGACTCCTACTTACTGTATTACCAATATCGGAGTACATTGTGTTACATACACAATGGCCATTCAAATCACTGCCTAATATTATTGAGTGCCCATTTTCACTGTCTATCCAATGTACAAATAGTTCAGCCAGAGCTTTAAATATTGCTTCATTGTGAACCCCACCCAGTGGGTCATAGACATTTACAACAAAGGTTCTAGAAGGAGAAATTAGGTCAAGGTCCATTATTTCAATGGTTAGAATGTAGTCTATTTGCGCTGGGAATTCAATTCTGTTAATAATTAAATGGTGCTTTGGACCAATACACCATACGGTCTGCCAATGATTCCCTTCTTAGCATATAATTGGGAAATGCGGTAGCCATCGACACAAAAGGTAGATAATAGCCAGCTTTCCTGAAGTTAAAAAGTATTATTGCCTACCCACATATCGATAGATCCAGCATGGTTCAGGAAATGGCTGTAACCTCTAGTTTTATAAATTACTATGGAACAGTTTCACAATGAGGGAGTTTCTTTCGGTGTTGGGGATTCCAATAGTCATCTCAATTTCTGCCACTTTTTTGTGATGATAGAGTATTGCTGTAACGCTGTAACTCTGCTGTGTAGAGGAGAAACTCCGCCCACCTGACTGACAAAACATCACAGGCTCCGTTAAGCGGGCCACAAAGTGGACAGTCCACAGTACCTGCAGCTCATTCTGCCACTTTCTTATGAGGAGAGAGGATTGCTGTAATGCTGTGATGCTGTTGTGTAGAGGAGAAGCTCCGCCCACCTGACTGACAAAATATTTTTGGATATGAAAAGCAGGCCGTGAAGTGGAGCCTGGAGTGGACAGTCTGCAGTCCGCAGGCTCAGGCTGAAGAGCTGAAGTGTGGAAACTGTTTGTAAGCTGACATGAAGGTGAAACCTTCTTTGGTAAGGCTGGCCAAACACACGTATGACTGATGCATGTTCCTCCTATCTGGCTGCTGCCTTTGGTTAGACTGGCTCTATGTTCTTCGTGTAATGCATACATGAGTTATTGGAAGCATCAGTGGTAATCGGAAAACGGTGACTGTGGACTTAGTCTTTGAACCGTCTTGTTCCACTGATGAGAATCATTAGTAAGTGCTTCCTATGTACAATTGTGTTGTAGTGGAGATGGACTTATACTAATCTTGCTATTTTGTGCCTGCTAGTTAAGAGCACCCTTGCTTGTGAGCCAACAGACACACTCGGTATCCAGTGTAGTCTCTTTTGAGTGGTTCACTGTGGGTACGTGAAAGAGACTGGCCCCCGCTAGTTTTGGGATTGACATGGTAATGTTTTCATGGTGGTAAATTTGCTGGTTGCGACTTCCCGCTGGAGATAAAACCAATCTCAGATTTGATTATTACTCACAAGGAGATTATTGATATCATCAAGAAACTAAAATCCTCAAAGGCCCCGGGTCCTGACCGGGTTTGTAATGTGATCATTAAAGATAAACCTGAGTTATGGGCTGATATACTATGGACCCTATATGATAAGATTTTAACTACTGGTATTGTCCCTAATTCCTGGAGGATGTCCCACATCATCCCTGTGTTTAAAAAGGGTATCAGAACCTCCCCTGCTAACTATCATCTGCTAGCTATGACGGATGAGGCCAGTAAAATATTTGCTACTCTAATTCTAAAAGACATCAATATCTGGATAGATAAAGAAAATATCTATAGCATCTCCCAAACGGGATTCAGGACGGGATGTGCAACAAGTTTGAACATTTTTGTTGTTGACACCCTGTTAGAAGTTAAACTAAGGAAAGATCTGCCACTTTACATTCTGTTTGTTGACTTCTCATCAGCTTTTGATACCATAGATAGACCTTTTCTATGGGATAAACTGCAGACAATGGGCATGCTGGCACACCTTTTGTGTGCCTGTAAAATGATTTACAAGAATAATTTTGTTAGAGTAAGATTGAGCAATGAAGGTCATCTGTCTAAACATATTCCCATCTATAAGGGAGTTAGATAAGGGTGTGCGTTAGCAACTACCCTGTTCAATCTCTTCTTTGCAGATTTCCAACAAATTGTCTTGGAAAAGCATAATGCATTCCTCAAAATAGGAAGCATGAAACTGGGGTGGATTGGAAATTCCGACGATATAATAATTATGGACAATGCGTTTGTTGGCATATCGCATAGTGCCCAAGCCGTGTGCTAATATGCTGAAAGTAATGGGTTGCAAATTAACCTACTTAAGACACAATTCATGGCAATAGGAAAGAAACATACCAACAGACAACATATCTATAGCCCGTTAGGCCTTATAAATAGAACAGAGCATTATAGGGAACTTGACCATGATCTTTCTTCATTAAAAAGAAGAAAAATGTCTTTATACAATAAAACAAAAAAGTGAAAGCATTGTCCACTATGATGGCCATTACCATATTTGCCAAAAAAACACTGGTTACTCCCTGGTGGGTATTATCAATATCTACAAACAGAAATTGGTTGTATCGTTTCTGTAGGTCTGGAAGTGTGCTTTATGGATTGGTGAGCTTGGGCGGATCAACTGGAGGGGGTGATCTGGCGAAGAATTTTGGAGCTTTACCACTATACCCCCATTGAGGCAATAAAGCTAGAGATAGGATGTATTTCCCTGGCCACCATGATTGACATGAACAGAGGAAAGCTGTATATTAAAATTATGTGTGCTAATGATCAATCTCTGCTGTCGATAATGAAAATTGCAATGATAGAAAGTAAAAATGGTGCCTTGTCTGTGTGTGCAGATTAAATAGAATAACCAAAGGTCACCAAGTGCATCAGAACACAAAGTAATTTTTATACTGTGTCTTTATCCTTATAGATAAACTTACCAATTACACATGGTAACAGCTCTGAAATGAACACATTTGTTAGTGCGAATGTGGGGGAAAAAACTATTACAAAAGGCACATCTCAAGAATAGAATGAACTGTAATCAGTTCTGTTAACGCGACCTTGAAGTACACTTTATGAATATCCAACTATAAAAAGAAAACCTTGTTAATTCAGAACCACATACACCTTTGACATTGAAACATTAAACATGAAATGAGCCCCCCTGACTGACTATCTGACAGGCACATGCAGCATTGCCTCACTTAAAACCATTACATGGAAATTGATGAGATTCCTTGCACTGCTGACCGTGGAAAACCCCTCTCTCTTGGCTTGCCACTGATAAGGAAGGTCACGATCCTAGCAGCTCCCAGCACAGGCTCAGTCCAGCTCCCGCAGAGGATCCCTGCTTCCCAAGTCACTCCTGCACATCTGTCTGCAAGTCTGAACTCGCACCCTCTCCCAGCTTATTTTAAAATCTCTTGCTGTCATTCAAGAATAACCCTTCCCCTTGCTTAGCACATGTCACTTCATCCGTTCAACCCAGTATTTTGCCCCTCGAAAAATGACAGTTTTGCTACCAGAACTGTAACATTACTTCCTTCACACAATAGTATTTTTCAACAGGGCTCATTCCACTTCACAGCTCATGCCATGCTGAATGAAACCACACAGATGACAACTGCTTGCACTTTAAACTCCATTGCAGAAGAGCACTCATTTTCAGGTTATTTCATCTGAGCCCATTTTCACTAATTTGTTAATGCAGGTTATAGGTTATTGGAAAGGGGTTTTTAGTTCATATTAGTATCTATATATATATATATATATATATATATATATATATATATATATATACATATATATATATATAGTGCAAGCCAGACAGATGAAATGTTACCCTGAACTCTAGCAATTTTTAAAACATGTGCTCACTGCCAGAATAGGTGCATTTCATTCATGATGCAAGCCTGCCATTTATGATGTTTGTATTTCTACATGAATCCCCTACCTCACGTACTTACCTCTATAGTGGGCAAGACCATTTGAAGAATTTGGTTGCTGTCATATCATGTTAGAACATTGGATGCGAATCAATTTGTGTCACCTTAATCCCAGCACAAAGAAGGGTGCCACCCAGTAGAACCCTACCCTTCTTCTGCCCACACAATATCACACTGAGGAAGAGAAGAATGATTTGGTGGCATAGGGAGCAGATCTGTCCCTGACAGCGTATGTCAATTGTATTGTGAATTATATATTTTCCCATATGTAACACCTAAAATGAATCCTATTCTATGTTAGCTAGGAAAATCAAACACTGATGTGGGTTGTGCTGGACATTTTCAGATTGGATTACTGCAATAGACTTTATTCCATGTTGCCTCCTGAATTCCTGACCCATTTGCAAGTTTCACAAAACACTGCATTTAGACTCCCCTGGGTCTATGTAAACTCTAATATTTTGCTTAACTCCACAGAGCAAAACACTTGGTTCTAGCCAGTTCCAGGATTTACATGACGCTGATTAATTTGCAAATCTCTTCTGGACTAGGTTTCTGAATATCTTTCCTCCTAAAGTAATGAGGAATCACCATTCTGGAACTGTACGTTCTCAAGACTTAGAACGGCTTTGCTTTCTCAGCAAGAGAGCCACGGCTAACCCTTAGGTGTTCATGATCCACAAGCTTCTTGTTGAAATGTACCATAGAGCTGGGGTTGTGTCCTTCTGAAAAGACTTCACATATTTCCATCCGCTCTGTTCTTTTGGAGTTAGAAGAGTTGTAGTTGCCTAGTGCTATAAGAAGTTTCTCTCTGCAGCGTAGTATGCTTTATACACGCCACAATTAGCTCACTTGATCATTATGTGTGAGCAGCTACAATTGGTAGTTTTGTGGTTTAAGCGTGTCAGCTATAACCTCCTGCTGTATGTCAATAAAACCACCTGTGATGTGCCCGTTTCCACAGTTGTAAGATGTCAGTGCACCAGCTGATAAGTGTCATATTGAACATCCATGATACCATGTGCCTGAATTATCCATTTTATGTACACTGGTACTGCAGACATGTAAGAGATATGGTACATGTTTCCCTTTGCACAGTACTCTTTGACCTCCCATGATGGGTCCTGGCCTTAAGCTATAAGCCATGCTTCTGCGATATTTACTATTATAGTGCACCAGATTGTACCTGCTTCTAGGCTTTTTTTTAAAGCATTTGACCTATTTGTGCCAACTGTGCTTTGGCATTTTCTTATTAATCCTACTTACCTATGCCAGCCCTTTACTTGCTGAGTTGTGCACGTGCCTCCCCAAACAGTCACTTTGCTGCTTATCCTAAAATCTAAAAAACTAAAGTCACACACCATTAGCCCTTCAGGCACCAGAAATCTTCCTCCTGGTCTGTTAGAGTAGGATTTATTTGCCGTGGTGTCTGTTATTAACAATACAAATTCATAATAATAAAAGACCCCAATCCCAGACGTCAGCCGCTTACGTAGTCTTCCCAGTGGACAATTCCACCTGAAACACTGGCTCAACTAGTGTGAATAGGTGTCTGTCTGCTCCATGCAGACAGACCGACAGGAGTAGTCCAAGTGGCCTTGCAGGGGCTCCCTATGCCCCCATGATGTGGGGGCCCCGCTGCAACATGTGGGGGAGGGGCAAGGGGGAATATCATCTCAGCCCTCAGCTTGACCAAAGCCAGAATGCATCTGTCTGGAGGCGCAGGAAGGGCCACTCCTGTCCCTTCATGCATCCGATCTGTGTTCTTATGATGTTAGTGTTGGCAGGGGCGTGCCTGCCTGTGGAATTACAAGCAGACACAATTGTAGGACTGGGACGAGGAACGGCAAATTGGAGTAATGAATAGCCCTAATTAATACTCGTTGCATTCATGCTGTATTTAAAGTGTGTATAACTCAAACGGGTTGCGAAATCTCCAACGGCAACCTTCCTTTTGAGTCTTCTCATGCCAATCTTCAATTAAACTCTTCGCAGCTGTTTCACTGTTTTCCCAATACCTGCCCCACACTCATATTTCTTTACATTCATCAGTTTAAATAGTGTTGCTGCCACGTTCTTGGAATTATACCTCACTCTGCCTCGATTTGCAAATCTGTCTTGTTCTAAAATTCATAATATGCTTTGAATGGGGACTTGATGTGCCGGTGAGAGGCATTGAAAGGTTTTAAAACACAGATCATTAAAAAAAAAATCTCTTCAATTACCTCATTAAAGTCATATTATGTGGAGAACAAAGGACGGCATCTTATGCATTTAAGCAAGGAGGAAATCTCTTAGCAGAACGGCTTCTTCCCGTACGGTTTTATTGCTGTAGCAGTGCAACATTCCGCTAAAAATAAACAGAAATACATTTGCAACATGCGCTTATGCCACTCGAGGATTGAAAGCATTTAAAAGATGTGGTAATCCCATTTCCCAAAACAGTTTTTCTCAATTAAAGAATTAGGTTATCACTAAAATATCCAAATGCTTAGAACGCATGGATACTAGAATGTACTATTTGTGCACTGAGGTGATTGCTAGAGAGAGGTCTGAGCATATATCATTTGAATACAACCGGGCGAGGCCACTGTACTGTAGCTACAACTTCCAAAGGCAGATTCTGTGGTATTTACAGTCCAACTCCAGGCCGTGAGGGCCGGATCCCTGCCGGGTTTTCAGTATACCCTTCATTAATATTCATGAGATAAATTTACATACCATGGTTCTAAATGTATGTGTATAACCCATCCGGATTCCGGCCCTGGAGGCCCCCAGTTGGACAACCCATTAGGTGGAGTTGTAAATCAGGGCGTAAAGCTTGAATCTCTTATACCATGATTTACTACTTTGCCTCCTTTTCAAGCAGGGACAAGGTACTGGGCACAGAGTAGATATGAGATCTCCCTATCTCCATATCGTTGGTGCATTTTGTTTTAAGCCTTATGAGATTTCCATGCAGGCATACAATAAATGGATTCTTATGGAATGTACCTGGAATTTGCACCGGCTACAACCAGGCGCCTGACATGGGAATCCATTAGTAAACGCTGTCTGCAAAAACTAATTTGCAGGTGGCATTCATTTGTTAATGAGAGATGGAGAGTAAAAGCAATTTCTTCTCACTTTACCGTCTCCTTTCCATCTCTGCCTCTTGAATGTTTAAAATTGCAGGTTGGGGAACAAACAGCATATAAGTGCTAACATTGGTGGTCAACAGCATGTAATTAACATTACAAAATTAGGCTGTCTTTTTGGCGAGTGTGGGTACAAGAAAACAAAGGTATGTGTTCTCTGCATTCACCAATTCCCCTGTTTGGGATTTTCGGCACAACTAATTCCCTGATCTTTCCACTTGTATTTGTCATTTGCAGGGCAATATTATGCCTCATAAATGTTTATAACTGGGGTCTGGTGTGCGAAGGTTTGGAAGTTTGAAAGCTTTTATTGAACAAACTTTGGCCCTGCGCCTTTGTTGCACCAAAGACAATGTTATATATGCACAAAATATAACAGTAAAGTAAAAATGTAGTAGAGAGGAAAGGAAGCAAATCCAATGCTCAAAGAAGTATGTCCTTAAAAATAAAATAGCACTCAGATGGTAAAACTAAAGGGTAGTTATACAAAAGGCACATTTAAATTTGATAGCTAAAATGGCTACCTCTTTGTGATAGGAATAACGGTATCAGGTAATAATATCCCCATATATATGGTTGCCGTAAATAATATCGCCGGGAAAATGTTGTGGCGATAATATTTGGGTGACCATATATATGAGGACAGGGGCAAAAATAAAATGGAAAAAAAAGAAAAAAAAAGAAAAAAAAAATTTTTTGGAGGTTGCAGGGGTGTCCCCCGCATGTTCCATGCAATAATGTCTCCACAAAAAACGGCAATTTTTCAGCGAGATTTTTGCATGGTGAGATTTTTGTGGCGACATTATTACATGGAACCGGAATAACAGAGTCCACAATAATCTTAACTCTTTATCAAATCATTATTGCACTGGGGATACTTTGGCACTTCGCCCTGAAACCAACAATAATAAAATCAGTTTGACAATTCCATTCAGAAATGTGGGTCCTTCAAGGTTTTTTCAAGCTACTAAGCCTGTTGACTCCATTGCCATCATTTGCTAGTATTTAGTTTCTTTTTTATTTTTTTTATTATTAAGCATATGGTTTACAACTTAAACCTTTGCTTGCCAAAGAGAACCCAAACTATTTAAAACACAATTAAAACATACAAAAAGAAGAACAAAAAACCTCACAAAAAACACAAAGAAGACATAAAAAGAAAAACTGTTCTTCATCAGGGAGCACCCACTACAAATGTTGTTTATCAATTAAGCAGCTTTCTTCCCAAGTCTAGTTTTTAAGTTGTCAACAGCAAACTTAGGCCCCCCAATATGCAGATGTTCCCAACTTATGAGTTGCAATCTGCTACAACCATTACTTCACCATTAAGTGGTTGAAAAGATCTTTCAAAAAGGACAACAGGGCCAAGGTCTGCAACGTTCGGGAGCTTGTCATCAAGGACCCCGCCACTCCTACGCTGTCTGTGTTACAAATTCATCCAAATATTTCGCCAGCCATTTAAATCACAAAACAGTACTGCCAGGACATCTTAGAATAAGGTGAAAAGGGGTTTCTCATTCACAATCGCACAGTCAATACTTATAGTTTTTGGCTTCCCTGCCTCAAGAACTTCCTTGGTTGGATATAAATTCATTCTTACCCTTAGAAAATTGTCCTGTTTGTTTCCGCATGGAAATTTGACAATGTAGGAAGGGAGAGAACCGCTTGCTCTACAGTCCGTGAAACTGTTCCCATAGATCTTCGGATTTGCTCTTGCCTCTCACGAGTGTATCCAGTACAAGTCAAATAATTTTCTTTTGACTTTAGCAGGCCACTCCAGCAATGATTGCGGAAATTCCCCCAAATCTGTCAATATGTTGGTACACAGACCCTTCCAGGCAGCCAATAGGGACTCCGCAGGTTTTAACGAAGCCAGGCCAACTGCCGCCAGACCTCCTTCTCTAGTTTCTGCACTGCATTTCCCAAACAGTGAGAGGGATTTCCAAACCGTGCTGGAGTAAAGAGAGGTCAGCCCCAGCTCCACCCTTATCATATGGATTGGGATACCGTTTGGTAGATGTATCACTCTCCTCAAGAAGATCCCCTCCAGATTTCCCCACACCAGGGCAGACAATTAAAATGAATTTTCCGCCCCGTAGATTAGAATCAGGACCTCCTTTAAATGAAAAAATTAAATCAAAGGAACTAGGGAGTATTTACAGTATCGAGTCTTTATAAGACTGGCTTGAGCAGCTAAATTCCTGGTCTTACTCCGCAGCAATTTCTCTGTTTGTGTATCCATAGAGCTGACATTAAGACAGAGGCCCGAGTAAGTCAAGGCTGACACCTCTTAGATCTTTTCACCATTCAAAAACTAGGCTTTAGATGGACCAACTTTCTTTTTCTTTTTGCCAAAGATCAAAATCCTAGATTTTTTCACATTGATTCTCAGTCCATTTAACTCCACATACTTTTCCAGGGCATTCAATGGTCTCTGAAGACCTACTTTGGTTCTATCAAGTTGGATCAGGTCATAAGCATAGAGTAGTATTCCTATTGGAACCCCAGCCAATATTGGTGGGAAACATCGAACAAACTCGAAGGCCGACTCTACGTCATAGACAAACAGATTGAAAACTGCTGGCGCCAGTGGGAAACCCTGTTTCAGACCATTAAAGGTTGAAATGGTCTCAGTCAAAAGGCCCTTTCGGTCCAATCTCACTCAGAGCAAAGTCTGGGCTTGTAATCATTTCAAGGCTTCTCTACAGTCCGTCGAACAACACCACTTTTCTAATTTTAACCACAAGCGATGACGATCAATGGTATCAAAGGCTTGTGCCAGGTCAATTGAGGTAATGTAAAGGTCTTGACCATTCTTCGCCTTTGCCTTCACTTTCAAGATGTTACAATGAAAAGGTTGACCGACATGCCCATGCCTTTGATCAAACCTGTTTGCCTTGGGTCATAATGGTTGGATGTTGTTGCCCAGTTGGATAAAGTCTTGAGAAGAAGTGATGAGAAGATTTTACCACTCACGTCTAAAAGGGCGATAGGCCTAAAATTTGTCTGAATCGCCCTATCGCACTTTTAAAAAATCGGAACAATAATTGCACTTGTCCAAGATTGTGGAATGTTTTTTTTTTTTTTTAACGTAATTAAACCAGAGCTCGAATTCACTGGGCCAGAATTCTGGATGTTCTTTCAAATGCAAATTTTTCATTCCGTCGGGGCCAGCAGCTCTGGAGTTACTGGCCTTTAGAATAAGATCATAGATTTCTCTCCTAGTTTTCGAAAACGACTAAGCCCCCTCTGTAACCAAGGAATCCTCGGGTATGGCTGTAGTAGGACCGGCAAAAGCGGATGCAAAATGAGTTCTCCATCTATCCGCTGAAATTGGATTAAGCATCAGAGCTTCCTGGGACGCCGAAAGATGGTTTACCAGCCTCCACATCTCCGCAGTATTTCCTGAGAAATTATATAACATATTCTCTGCTTCTCGTTGCAGCATCAAGTGTTTGTGTAGCTTCAGCCAGTTTTTAAAGACTTGGTTGATCCGTCTCATTCTTTCCTTGGCATCACTTTCCTTAATTTTAGAGATTAATTTTAGTGCCTTGTTCTGAGCCTTTTTTCTCAAGCCTACTTCTGGATCATATTTATGTTGTATTGTCAAACTGGGCTTATTTACCATTGAGGGGTCTGGATCAAAAGCTTTCAATGAGTCTTGGACACATGACTGCTCATCCCCCTTATGTGTTGGCACAATGACCAGGGGACCTCTCAATCTCAATCTATTTCTCCCCGACACCAGTTCCAATACATCTCCTTGTCTCTCACTAGTCATTATTGGCCAATTTAAAGCTGTTATTACTAGGATGCTATGATCGCTTTGTTGGGTGTTCTGACCCACGTTTGGACTATTATGCTACAACATTTGGTGCTGTGGGTTTAGGAAATCCAAGATGGCCGAAAAAGCCCACATGTGCGCCAGAATCTATGAGAGCTGCGCAGTTGTGCGCACACTAAAATGGTTACCTAACCTGCCACCCGCCAGTGCGAGCACGATAGGCCGGGGTGCCATGAGTGAAATGGGTTGCCAAAGGAAAAACAGTAGCGCCGGTTAGCTTCAAAGCGCTTTAAAATTACCTTTGGTTTCCCTGAATGCAAGCTTCAAATGCCCATTTTAAACATTGCAGGATATGCAAAATTTTCACTGAACACCAGCAGACATTTGGCAGAATGGAGTTTTGTGTGCTTATAAAATCTGGAAGATGAAGAGCCCAGAACAGTGTTGATAACAGAACTAGCTGAGCTATGGAGTCAGCAGTTTTAAATTAAACTGAACTACAGACACTAAAAATCTAAATGTTTAAAAGAAATGAGTGACCTACTTTTGAGTGTCACATAGGCTGCAATTGTTTAAATGTCATAGTTTTAAACTTAGAATCAGCATTCTAGCTGCATATGTAAAAAACTGTTAGTTATTTGAATGGAGAAAACTGGGGAACAGAAACGACATGTGGCTAAAAACTGGCTTAAAGAGATTCCAATTTTGCCTGGCAACTACCCCCATCAGGAGTGAAACTTGATTCACAAGTAACTTCCCAGGCCTGGCTGTTTCCTGCTGGCCACACTAAGGATATGCCATCTCTCTGATAATTGAATTAAGGGGAGCCCCCACAGAATACAGGAGCTCTGAACAATGCAACCCCCTTCACCCAGGCAGATGGTTTATTGCAGATGTCGTAAAACAGCTTCCTCTTGGCAGAAGCTGGGAGGGGCAGGGTTTCTGAGCTTGGCAGAAACTGGAAAGACTGGTTTCTGTACCATGTGACCTGAAAAGACACACCCCGTAGCCAGAATATGGTTTTAGAAAAAGATGGATCATTCATAGATACCATAATTCTTGTGATTTTTCTGCCCACATTTTAAGACGTGTTAGGACCCGGTGGTATGTTCAGGGGGGTTTTAGCGGAAAAGAGGATATTACTCAAAATGTGTGCATGTGAAAAATCTGACACTTCATCAACTAATGTCCATACTCCTTGCGCACATGTGTGTAAATTTGGGTTAATGTCCGAAATTGCAAAATCAGTTAAAAAGTGCAAATGTTGCCATTTCTGAATGCAAGCCCCCAGGAAGAGCAGATTTGGACAGGGTATACCTCCTGTGATATGTGATGGGTGCGTGTAATTTTAAACGAATGTGTACCTGTGCAAATATGTTTTTTTTTTATCAAATATAGATTGTGTGCAATTTGACAGGGGAGGATCCTCTGACCCATAAAACCTACAGCATCACTCTGACTCACAGTTCCTTCCCCAATCATGGGAGGGGGGAGAATTGGGCCAATGGCAAGTGTAGAGGGGTAGGGTCTAGTGATGCTGCACACACACCCATTTTAAAAACAGATAAAAGCAGACAGACAGGACAGATAGGGACATTCATTTCCATCTGCTGCGGGACGCTCTGCCGGAAAATCCATACTTTACCTCCATCAATCTCTAGAGAAAGCTGTGCAGAAAGATCCAGACTTTAAATCCATCAATCTCCAGAATCCAGAGAGAGAGCAGACCCAGACCAGACTGCTGTTAGCAGAACCAGAGAGAGCTGACCCAGATCACTGTGAAGTGCCGAGACCAGACCAGAGTCCAGTCTAAAACCTGACCAGATCCGTGGCGAGGCCCATTTAATTCAAGAATATAGTGTGAGTACCTAGCAGACTGTGCAGAACCAATCTCTTAGTTAAAATAATATAATCCAAGCTATTTTAATCTAAGTAGAACTGCCTCCTAACTGTCACCTGTCATTTTCTAGTTGCTAGCTGTCACTTGTCTTTTTGAACTTTAAAATTTCAAATCTGAAAAATGATCTTTATTTAATCACTCATATCTCTGTAACCGTTTGTGCTAGAGACTTGCAGTAACTTTCCTCAGAAAGCTTAGAATCGTGGCTTTTCTATGAACCTACCCCCGATACTTTTGCCGCAATCGCGAAAAACGCACTCGCGAATTTACCGCGATTTTCAAATTTCTCAACGTGTGAAAAAACAGCAGTTTTCTTGCTTTCATTTGCCAAAAATTCGTTTAACCTGCTAGTTACACCCTAGATCCTTGCTAAAGTGAGCCTGGACTAATATTAACTTGATACCACTCACCCTGAACCTCTAGAGGGAATTAAAAGCATTTTAGCATATTTTTCACTTCATTGCCAGCACATGTAAAAGCATTTTGGGCCTGTGTTTAAAACTCTGATCTGTACTCTAAGCTTGCTGGGGTGAACTAAATTACATTTGATTGCATTTCTGAGAACTGTGTGCTTTCCTTCCATTTCCTTGCATTGCATTAAGGGGGGAGGGGATTGCCAGAGAAAAGTGATTACATTGCTTTGTTGAAAGCATATTGAGTATTTTCTGTACTGCATTTTCATTCCACCTTGCATCCATTTGAAACCATAAAGTATTGTTGCTATCTTATCCATCCTATAACCACTCATCATTGATTATAAAGAAGTGTGCTAGTGCCAGACTATCCATTATTGATTACTGCTCATATTAAGTGTGATATCCAATTATTAATTTATTATAAAGTGTGATATATATCTACATTGTTTAAATTCTCAAATAATCCTTTTAAATTGCAAAACAGAACTACTTCTTGGCTCAGTGGGGTCAGGGGGATTCAAAGAGAGGGGTGTTATATAGGGGTAGTCATCCAGAACGCATGAACTGGACATAAAGATATATCAATAAGGGTTTCCATTCAGTATCCCATACTAGGCATTGACTTAGCTGTAGTGTTGAATTGAATCCTCTTACAAATTGGGGGCTCGTGCCGGACGTTTGGATTAGATCTATCACTTGTGCAGATTAATACAGCGTGCCAGCTGACCAGATACACATATCCGGTCGGATCACACGCTGTGTTACGCTGTAAAGCACTCCTCAAAGGAACGCTCTAAGGAAAAGGTCTGTTTTGCAAAAATAAAATACAAACTTCTGTAAGTCAGGAAGGAACTCAAATCTCTAGAATGACGACCTTAGTAGACATGAAAATAGCCAGAGAGCACTTCTTACATAAGTTATTTGTGAGAGGTGAGTGGACTCACCAGGACCGCATGGTCTGGTTGCAGGCCATCACGCAACAGGTCACTGAAACAGGGTCAGATATATGGGGAGATCAGGGTCCCCTACATGTGGCCCTGAGTGAACTATACATGGCTCCTAAAGCTAAGGATGAACAAGACAAGATGGTTAGGATAGCGGCATACCTGTACCTATATATGGGAGACATGCAGGATAAATGTACTGAACGCCAAGATCTGGCGAATAAGTGACAGACGGCGTTAGAGAAGGTCCAATCTGACCTGGTCTCTTCTGAGCAGAGGCTGCGGGGGAGCCAGGAGTCAGAAAATGAGAGTAGACAGCACATCATTAAAATAAAGAAGGATATGGACATCCTGCAACAGGAAAAGGCTGACCAGGATACCAGAATTCTGGCTTTGCAGAAGGAACGCCAAGACAGTTTGGACTCCCTACTGCAGAGCCAGAAAAAGCTGGAGCAACAGATCAATTTCAACAGGGCATGCACAGAGCAGGTAGCCACCCTGCAAATCCAACTAGACAGAGAGAAAGAGGAGAGCAATAAACTGATCCTGAAAGACCTGGATACCCAGGCAGAGTTTGATCAGGAGCGCCAGAAAGCTGGTGCCTTCCAAAGGCAAAGGGACGACCTGGCGTCACAAATTCAAGCTCTTGGTCAGGAAAGGGACACCTTAGGCCAGGAAGTCTGCCACTTAAGGAGAAAAATGGAAGAAAATCACCTGGCCCACCAGGGACTGGGTGACCTCCAAAAAGAACACCAGGACTTGCTAGAGCACACCAGGAGGGTGGAGGATGCTCTGGCAAGAAAGGAGCAGGCCAATAGGGACACAGCTCAGGAGGTAACCCTCCTGCAGCAAAGACTGGCCCAGTGCTCCAGGACCAATCAGGAAACGCAGAGAGAGAATGAGGCTCTCTGCCAGCACAATGACAGGCTCCAACAATAGGTAGCGATGCAGGAGAGACTGATAGAGTCTAGTAAGGCCTTAACTGAGGAACTGAAGGCGCAGGCTCTTGCATTGCAACAGAGAGCAGGGGCGGATAGAGATGAGGTTCGCTGGGAAAGAGAAACTCCTGAGCATAAGCCCAGGAGCCCTAGTACCAGAGGCCTTTATTTCTCTCAGTCCCTGGACTCTGCCACCCCCATGTCTCCTGGCGCACATGAGCACAGGGCCACAGGGATGGCAGATTACTATCCAGCCAGAAGCATGGGGCTTATAGGCCAGTACCACCCAGGAATGGAGGGGCGGGCATCCGGGTATGGGCACCCAAGCACAGTGCAATTTAATGGGGAACCCCAGGAGAGTAGGCCCATTAAGGGCATCCTGAAAACCTCTGCCCAGTTAGGTCAGTGGGGGGGGGGTACCCATCAAATCCTGGCAGCAAGGAGGGATCTGAAGACTCCTCTGAGCGGTACAGGACACAGGAGACCAGGTCCCCACATTCTGCCAGCCATTCCCAGGCTCGCAGAATCCGGGAAAACCTGGAAGAACAGACGGGAACCTCTGGGAGCAGTGCCTCTGAGTCAGAAGATGAATGGACCAGGGTTACCCGGACCAAAAGGGCCAATAAGACAAAAAGGGCCTTGCTTAAGGACCCATTGAAGCAGATTAAGGCAATCAGGAGTGTCATCACGCCTTATCATAAGAACGCCAAGTACTCTGTTTGGGAACACTTGGAGCTCTATGAACAAATGATGGAGACTTTTCATTTGAAGGACAGCCAAAGCTGTATCCAATATGTAAAGTGGACATTCTCCCAAGAGTACTCCAGTTTCTTTGCAGGGCTGGAGGACCAAAATCATTCCAGGTGGTCCACCTATAGGGCGGCCATATTAAAACATGTTTCTGTTCACAGAAATCCGCAAGAGGCTCGCAAGGCAGCCTACAATTTACAATGTGGGGAGGACCAGGCCCCACAAGAATTTGTGCAGGAGTTAAAGCGTGCTTTTGCACAGACCACAAGAAGGGTGCGCACGGATAGCAGAGAATTTATTAATACGTTTTTCCATGCCTTGCCCAAATACATAATGACCCAGCTCGTGAGGGATTTTCACGAGAAAAGATCTTTAGACTGGGTCATTGAACAGGCGACCCGGATCTATGAGGTGCAGAAGCCCATAGAAAATAAAAGCAATACCCAGAAAAATCCCAAAACCAACAGCACCCCTGCTGCTGCCAAGGTGGCAGAGGTAAAGGTCACCCCCGTTTTGGATTTGGAGATAGGGGGGAGTAAAAACCTACCTGCACCTAATAATGCTAGGCCCAGAAGGTCCTCGGGCCAGGCACAGACAGGGAGCCAGGGAGGCAGCCCCACAAATGGGGTCCCTCTCTCTCCTGATTATGTAAGTCCCCGTTACAAGGGAAATCGACCCATCCTGGGTTATGTGTGGACTCCTCCAGCCCAAGGGGGGGGGGATCCAGCCAAGCACCTAACCCAGGGAACTTCCCTCCTAACTTCCCACCGGAGGGCAGAAATTCTCCAAATCCTGGGCAGAACTTCTTCCCCAGGTATCCACCCAATTTCCAGCCCCAAAATCCTCCACCCTTCTTTCCCCAATTCCCTGCGCCCAGACAACCGAATCCGGGAGAGGGAAGGCCAAGGGTGGAGGGGTATCCAAATCTTCCTAACCAGGGGTACTACCAAAGAAGGGATAGCTACCCTTCACGGGATCAGCTCAGGGGAGAAAACAGGGCCCCGTATCAGCCTGAGCGGGTTTCCCAGTTAGAGCGGCAGGTTCAAAACATGGCGCGGGATCTGGGTCACATACTGAGGGCTCAGCAGAACCCTCAGATCGGCATGCCGGCGCAGAACGCACCCAACTCTGGACCTGGTGCTCCAGAACAATGATGGGGGCAGCATCCCGATAACTCACCGGTTCCCAGGGAGGAGGCACAAAGGGAAGGGGGGTGTAAAGCCTTGGAGGAAGCTTCCTTCCTCACTTGTAAACAGCCCCTGGAAACCCAGGAACCGGAAACAAAATCTCTTGCCCCTGAAAGCCTGCCTCCTAAGGAGCAGAGGGGGGGTAGGAGAAACAAAAGACCCAAACAGACTCAGTTTGAGGAGGAGGTACAGATCTTCCAATTTGAGGGAGAGGGATCCTCAGAGGATCCTGGGAAAAGGATCTTCTCCTTCAGAGAGGGGGGAACTCCTCCCAAAGAAAAATGGGTCCCAAGGGATGTCAATTCAGATTGGGGAGATGTGGAGACTGAGCTACCGCCGCCCACCATCTCATCCCAGAACCAACAGCAAGAAAATCCCCTGGTTCAAACCCATCCTGGTGACTGCCTCCAAAAGGGGGGGGGCGGCCCGGAACCGGAGCCAGGGGAACCCACAATGGCTCTGATCTCCAGTTGCCAATTTTTTCTTTCAGATCCCCAATGCTCTCCACAGAATTCTGCCCAAATCTCTTCGCTAGCGATGTCCAAAACCAGAAAGTTAGCCCACCAGTTGTCCAAACATGTGCATTATCTGTGCCCCCTTGAGGGGAAGGAGGGAAGATATTATGCCCCGGTACAAGTACAGGGGCAGGGTACGATTTCAGCGCTGGTGGACACGGGATCTCAAGCTACCCTTCTGTCCAGAAGGGCCTTTGACGAACTGAATGCAGGAAGGGGAGGGAATTACCAAATTCCTCTCACCTTACTTCCTGGACAACTCCAGAACTTTGACGGGAAGGAAATTCCCGTCGAGAGGACGGCAGATTTGGACATTAAAATTGGGCGACACAAGTTGAAACACCCGGTCATAGTTGTGACTCCAGAGGGTACCCCTTGTTTACTGGGGAATGACCTCCTGAGGAGGTTGTCACCCTTAATAGATTGCGTAAACAAGGTCCTCTGGACCCAGACTAGCCGACCAATAAAATTAAAACAGTGTGTCAACCATGTTAGTTTAAACGGCACCTGCCACATGGTTGAACAAAAATCTGACCAAGTAGAATTCCACTTCCAGAATAGCCAAATTCCAGACGTGACAGTAATAGCAGTAGGACAACAGACTGGTGATGGGGGGTCCTCTCTATTTCTGAAAATCAACCTTCCTTCCAGTCTAAAGTGGTACTCCACGCTGGAAGGAAACACTCTGAGATTCTATACTAATCAACAATCAGAAACTCCCACTCCTATAGTCCAGAAAGATGTGAAATTAGCTCAGAGCCTGGCTGATATTCAGCAAATTGGAGAGCAGTTGTTCATCCCTGTCCAATTAAATGATGGGAAGGACTCTGTTCTCGCTTGAGTGTGTGTGAACAACGGTAAGAGCTTCATCAGCGAAGCCATGTTCCGCCAACTCCCAAAAGATCCAGCCATTCCCACCTTCAAACTGATAGACAAATGGGAAATGACCTGGAAGCACCTAATTCCAAACATCTCCTGCCAAGAAGGTGTATGCTCAAAATCTCCATTGGCAACAAGAGCATAGTCCACAATTGTTGGGTCGTGCGAGACGTCCCTGCCGCCTTTTACTTAGGCAGTGACATTCTCAATCGCTTTGCCATTAGTTTGGACCTAATAAACTTCAAAGCTTGGTCCCGATTAGCGGATAATCCCATGGGCTTTGATGATCCAGAAAAAAGCATTTAGGTCAGCTCAATTGCTACCTTATGCAGTTGAAATTCAGATCAAAGAGGAAGTCACCATCCCAGAAAGGACCCGACAATTCTCCGAGGAAGTGAAAGCTAAAAGAGGACAATATTTGCAAAACCCTGATGCTTACATACATCTAAATGCTTCTCTCCAACAGCAAGGGTTAGGGGTAAACCCAACACCATTAGTCAACATAGAACATGACACCATTCCAATAGAGGTGGATAACAGCGACTTAAAGAGTATTACTCTAGCCGCAGGCACCATTATTGGAATGGCGGTTGATGACCGACATTTTTCCATAGATTTAGGTAATGAACTGTTAGGGCCAATCCCCAAGGACTGCAGTGATGACAATACAACACCGGACAGGATTTTTACCCGGCACGGGGGGAACTTCCTGGTGTACACTTCTTGCCCTTATGGTAAGGAAGATGTGACTTGTGACTTCAGGAGGGATGAGGTGATTTTCCAGGTCCATGAGGGCTGCCTTTCCCACCTGAAGCCTCCAGTCCAAATCAGCACTCTGACCAGGGACTTCTCCACCCAGCTGGAGGAGGCCGCTGAAATAGCCAAACCAGAAGTCTTTCCAGGCTTCAGGCAGATGGTGGAAGAGAGAGTCAACCTAGCTGATGCCTGTGTGACTCTGGAACAAAAGCAAAAGTTGAAACAAGTTTTCTTGGATTTCCAAGATCTCTTTGCGGTAGACTCATATGACTGTGGTCGCACTGACATCCACAGAACAACAATCCCCACAGACCCTGGCATGACTCCTGTGTTTGTGAAGCTATATCGCTTGCCTCTCGCATCAATGGAGTCCCTTACTGAAATAGTTAAGAACCTTGAGTCCCGGGGAATAATCCGTCCAATCCACAGCACCTTCAATAATCCGGTGCTGGGAATATTGAAGCCAAACGGCCAGTGGAGACTCTGCGCCGACCTCAGGGAGCTCAACAAATGGGTCCATACTTCCCGATGGCCTCTGCCCTACATTGACCAAGGGCTGGCCCAGATCCAGGGGTCACAGGTATTCACTGCAATAGACCTGACCAATGGATACTGGACTGTGCCTGTCAGTAGGGAGGACCAATACAAGCTGGCTTTTACCTTTGGGGGCCAGCAGTACACATGGACCCGGACTCCCTTCGGATACCTTAACTCCGGTAATGAGTTTAACATTTTCCTACATAAGGCCATGCCCGACCTGGGTGCGAGGGGTAACCTGGCTTATGTAGATGATGTCCTCATCAAAAGTTCATCTGTGGAGGAACACATAGCGGAGATCCGTTATGTTCTGACCCAGTTGAGGGCCGCCGGAGCAAAACTTTCCTTTCAGAAAGCACAGTGGTGTAGAACCCGTGTTAATTTCTTGGGGCATGAGATTACTCCTCAGGGTCTCTGTCCCCAGGAAAAGAAAGTGGAAGCACTTCAGAAACTGAAAGACCCCACAACTCTGCGGGAACTAAGGAGCCTCCTTGGACTGACTAATTACAGCAGAAAGTTCATTGAGGGCTACGCAGAGATCACCAGACCCCTGATTCATCTCCTGAAGGGGGGGGTCAAGTGGGAATGGGGTCCAGAACAATCTGAGGCAGTAAGACAACTCAAAAGAAGCCTCTCACAAGCGCCCTGCCTAGCTTACCCTGTCAGAAACAAGGAGTTCTTCCTGGAGACGGGGTTCTCTAATACGTGCTTGACGGCAGTATTATACCAAAAGCATGACAAGGTCAATAAAGTAATCTCCTATGCGAGCAAAACTTTATCCTCTGTGGAGGAAAAATTCAACGATTGTGAGAAGGCACTCCTGGCAACGGTGTGGGCATTGAAGAATTACCGCCCATTTATCCAGGGGGAACACATCATAGTGGAGACTCCACACCAGCCTCTGCAATATCTCCAAAGTGATAGAATCCGGGCAGGAAATGTTAGTAATTCCCGAATTACTTCCTGGATTCTGTCAATGCAAGGCTTTCCTGTGGAGGTCAGATATGGCCAAAACAAGAAGAGTCCCCTCGCGCAAGTTCTGGCTGACTTGCATGATTGTGCCAGAGAAAACTGTCTCGAGGACGAAAGTCTAAAAATAAAGGACAACATGGAGGCATACCTTAATTCCCCCCACAAAGTCTTTGAAGAGGACAAGTGTGAGGGAATGCCCACTGTCTATGTGGATGGATGCTCGTACCATGTTGACAACAACGGGGAGAAAGAACTGGTGGCCGGCGTAGGGAATGCATGGGTGAAGGAGTTTCCAGAACCCTCCGCTGGATACAAAATTGGTCCCCGAAGTAGTCAGGTGGCAGAATTGATGGCGGTGCATCAGGCCATCCTCACTGCTGTCCAGCATCAACTCCACGAACTGGTCATAATCACAGATTCGGATTATGTACGGAACGGGTTCGTGGAGCACCTGGTTAATTGGAAAACCAGAGGCATGTTATGTGCTAACAACAAACCCTTGAAACATGGGAAATTGATCCAAAACATTGATGATCTGGTCACCTCGAATGAGATGACCATCTATTGGGAAAAGATCAAGCGTCATTCCAAAGTAGAGGGACCAGACAAAACTGGAAATGACTTAGCTGATCAGCTGGCCAAAACCGGGGCCATCCAAGGGGATCTAATTGAGATTGAGTCCCTGTTGGGGGAAATCCTGGTCACTGCTATCACTAGGTCCCAGACAAAAATGCTCACAACGACCTTTCAATTGCACAATGGAGCAAGGAGACCCCTGATGCTGATTTGATTACAGCTCAGAAGGGGGATCCAATTATTGGTAAATTTTACCAGCACCTTGAGGACCCTGAGAACTTTCCCCTGATGGATACCGATTATATTGGGAAAGAGGACCTAAGAGTGTTGATGAAATGTCCAAAAATGTTCCGAATCCAAGACGGTTTGCTGGTAAGGAAATCCAAAGCTGGCCACGATCAGTGGGTGGTTCCTACCTCATTCCGAAGCCTGATGTTAAGTCAAGCCCATGATGCGGCCACCGCCGGTCATAGGGGGTTTCACACAACATTGGAAATCTTAAGAGAGGTTGCATACTGGCCACACATGGGGCAGGACCTCGACCAATACTTGAAGGGGTGTCTTGTGTGTGCACAATTTCAGCCATCATCCCTCACGCACCCTGCGCCTCTCCAAAAGAGGGGGATGACACTGCCATGGTCAGATTTACAAATCGACTTTGTAGGCCCCGTGATTCGCTCTGCTAGGGGGAATAAGTACATGTTGACTGTGACATGCTTGTTTACCAAGTGGGTGGAATGTCTCCCAGCCCCAAATTGCAAGGCAGAAACTGCAGCTGCCCTGATGATTAACCACATCTTTTCCCGTTTTGGTCTACCTCAAAGGATTGAGTCAGACAGGGGTAGCCACTTCACCAGTGAAGTAATGACAAAGATGTGGGAGATACTGGGGGTCAAAAGGAAGTTGCATATTGCTTACCGGCCAGCTTCTTCTGGTGCAGTAGAGAGATATAACCGAACCATTGTGAGCATCTTAAAAAAGTTTGTGGCAGATTCTGGGCCAAGTTGGGATATCCGATTACCTCTGGTCCTAATGGCCATCAGATCTACCCCTTCATCTGCAACCAAAATGTCACCATTTGAGTTGATGACTGGACGCAAGATGGTGCTTCTGCAGCATTTGCTCTATAAGACCCAAGAGCAGACACTGATAAATGCCTCCACTACTCATGAGTATGTGGAGAATTTAAGGAAACACCTCCAACATGCTTTTTCTTACGCTCAGCGGAATCTAGAAAGATCGGCTGATAGCATGAAGACCCACTATGACCTGAAGACTTCCAGGAAGGAATATCAGGTGGGGGACCGGGTCTATCTATACAACTTCCAAAGAAACCAGGCAAAACAGCGGAAATTTTTGCCTACATGGAAGGGACCCTTTGAGATTATAGACAAAATCTCCCCTGTGGCCTATAAGATCCGCATCCCCAAAGGCGGTTCGGCAGAGGGGGAAGACAAGTGGGTCCACATAAACCAGTTGAAAAGTTGCCATCCCAGGCACACTCTGCAACAACTGGAGGAATCCTCTGGAATCCTAGCGGGTACTGTCTCAGACTAATTCAGTTCCAACCATAAAACATACCACATCTAGTCTCTAAAATATTGTGATTTGCATGAAACTGTCTCTTAGTTATACTGTTTTTTTTTTCAACATAAGAATGTAATGTTTCGTTATGATGAAATGCATATGCTGCCCCACTATCTCAACAGTGGTGGAAAAATGTCCATGAATAGGTATTGCCGCTCTTCCTTTGTCGTCCTAGGAGAAAGAAAACCTGGAGACGGGACAAGGAGGACGATCCGGAGACCGGGAGCAGAGACGCAAGGGGCCCGGTGTACCGCCCAATATTCCCATCAGGTCCGGCGAGGAGAACCGATCGATCAGTACCGGATGGAGGAAAAGATGCTGAACTGTGCCATTTGCAGAATTGGAAGAAGATTATGCGGACATACCAGTGCGTGGGTCAAAACCCTTGTGCACCCGACATCCCCTCGACTCAATCCAAGTGCCGTCAGGCGGGGGGGGGTTTGTTGGGTGTTCTGACCCACGTTTGGACTATTATGCTACAACATTTGGTGCTGTGGGCTTAGGAAATCCAAGATGGCCGAAAAAGCCCACATGTGCGCCAGAATCTATGAGAGCTGCGCAGTTGTGCGCACACTAAAATGGTTGCCTAACCTGCCACCCGCCAGTGCGAGCACGATAGGCCGGGGTGCCATGAGTGAAATGGGTTGCCAAAGGAAAAACAGTAGCGCCGGTTAGCTTCAAAGCGCTTTAAAATTACCTTTGGTTTCCCTGAATGCAAGCTTCAAATGCCCATTTTAAACATTGCAGGATATGCAAAAGTTTCACTGAACACCAGCAGACATTTGGCAGAATGGAGTTTTGTGTGCTTATAAAATCTGGAAGATGAAGAGCCCAGAACAGTGTTGATAACAGAACTAGCTGAGCTATGGAGTCAGCAGTTTTAAATTAAACTGAACTACAGACACTAAAAATCTAAATGTTTAAAAGAAATGAGTGACCTACTTTTGAGTGTCACATAGGCTGCAATTGTTTAAATGTCATAGTTTTAAACTTAGAATCAGCATTCTAGCTGCATATGTAAAAAATTGTTAGTTATTTGAATGCAGAAAACTGGGGAACAGAAACGACATGTGGCTAAAAACTGGCTTAAAGAGATTCCAATTTTGCCTGGCAACTACCCCCATCAGGAGTGAAACTTGATTCACAAGTAACTTCCCAGGCCTGGCTGTTTCCTGCTGGCCACACTAAGGATATGCCATCTCTCTGATAATTGAATTAAGGGGAGCCCCCACAGAATACAGGAGCTCTGAACAATGCAACCCCCTTCACCCAGGCAGATGGTTTATTGCAGATGTCGTAAAACAGCTTCCTCTTGGCAGAAGCTGGGAGGGGCAGGGTTTCTGAGCTTGGCAGAAACTGGAAAGACTGGTTTCTGTACCATGTGACCTGAAAAGACACACCCCGTAGCCAGAATATGGTTTTAGAAAAAGATGGATCATTCATAGATACCATAATTCTTGTGATTTTTCTGCCCACATTTTAAGACGTGTTAGGACCCGGTGGTATGTTCAGGGGGGTTTTAGCGGAAAAGAGGATATTACTCAAAATGTGTGCATGTGAAAAATCTGACACTTCATCAACTAATGTCCATACTCCTTGCGCACATGTGTGTAAATTTGGGTTAATGTCCGAAATTGCAAAATCAGTTAAAAAGTGCAAATGTTGCCATTTCTGAATGCAAGCCCCCAGGAAGAGCAGATTTGGACAGGGTATACCTCCTGTGATATGTGATGGGTGCGTGTAATTTTAAACGAATGTGTACCTGTGCAAATATGTTTTTTTTTATCAAATATAGATTGTGTGCAATTTGACAGGGGAGGATCCTCTGACCCATAAAACCTACAGCATCACTCTGACTCACAGTTCCTTCCCCAATCATGGGAGAGGGGAGAATTGGGCCAATGGCAAGTGTAGAGGGGTAGGGTCTAGTGATGCTGCACACACACCCATTTTAAAAACAGATAAAAGCAGACAGACAGGACAGATAGGGACATTCATTTCCATCTGCTGCGGGACGCTCTGCCGGAAAATCCATACTTTACCTCCATCAATCTCTAGAGAAAGCTGTGCAGAAAGATCCAGACTTTAAATCCATCAATCTCCAGAATCCAGAGAGAGAGCAGACCCAGACCAGACCGCTGTTAGCAGAACCAGAGAGAGCTGACCCAGATCACTGTGAAGTGCCGAGACCAGACCAGAGTCCAGTCTAAAACCTGACCAGATCCGTGGCGAGGCCCATTTAATTCAAGAATATAGTGTGAGTACCTAGCAGACTGTGCAGAACCAATCTCTTAGTTAAAATAATATAATCCAAGCTATTTTAATCTAAGTAGAACTGCCTCCTAACTGTCACCTGTCATTTTCTAGTTGCTAGCTGTCACTTGTCTTTTTGAACTTTAAAATTTCAAATCTGAAAAATGACCTTTATTTAATCGCTCATATCTCCGTAACCGTTTGTGCTAGAGACTTGCAGTAACTTTCCTCAGAAAGCTTACAATCGTAGCTTTTCTACGAACCTAGAACCGCATTCCTACCCCCGACTGTAATTATCAAGCCCTTTAATGGTAAACGTTACTCTTGGATGATGAATTGGTTTAGGCAAGTCCTGCAAAGCTCCACAATTATCCAATGGCATTTCAAAACGCCAATTTGCTCCCCATCTCTCATACTCCTAGGTGCCATTCTTGGCTCCACCCCGTGCTGCTCGCTGAGATCAGAACTGTCCAGTTCTGAGTTAGAGTCTTCATCTTCATCAATTGAGTATCTAGACAGATTTATCAAATCTACTGACGGTTCCTCCATGGATTTATCTCGATTTCTCTCTACATGAATATGCTGTACAAAGGGCATGGACGGCAAGGTCGTTTTTTTGGGCCCCTGTCATGGTATGGACTCCCTGTACATTGAACTCAGGTTTCTTAATTGGCAAAAGCTTACTAATAAACTTTCTGGCCCCAACCTCTATGCTTCGGGCTGGGTCATCATGATCAGTTGTTTTAGGAATAGCAACCTTCTTTGCCTTTGTCAATTTTTTCTTTAGGGTCACTCTCCTAGTTTGGAGTGACGGATTGTTAACCTTATCCAACGCAGAGAGATTTGAAAAAATATCATATTTTTTTTGTTGGTTTCTCTGAGACCCAGTGATGCCCTGCCCAGGGGGAAGAGTAGCCCCTTCCGAAATTGCAAATGATAAGGCCGGGGACTGAGATCCATCCATCGAGGGTTTTTGGGACAATTTTGAAAGCCATTTCCCTGGAGGAAGAGGATCCTGCCTCATAGTCCGAGAATTCATCTGCAATTTTACTGGTATTGTGTCCCTACCCAGGGCCTCTGATCCTTGGTTTGGAATTTCGTCTTCTGCTTCACCCACCCCTGGTGTGATAGGTGAAGCTATTAAATTGATTGTTGTTGAGGGATTTATAGAAGGTGGTTTCGAGGGGGCTTCACTCTTCCTCCTGTGCTTGTCTACACTGCCGCTGAGATGATAGATTGGAGGATCTTAGTAATGTTTTCCTTGTTTTTATCCAGGCTCCTCTAGATACCTGTAACAAAGCCCTCTAGAAAAATGTGTTTTGTATGTAGCATTGCAATTAAAGTGGACTGGTCCTTTATATGCTTGCTCATCATATCGTGAAATTTCATGAAAACAACCAGAGTTATTGATAGAGCTGCAATCACCCCTGTGTCTAGCGTAGAAAGTCGAGGGACCTGGTTTTCCACCTGTGCTGCTGCTAAATCCAAAAGAAGATCTTCGTCTGTGATTTAGCGGGTTTGGTGCGAAGGCGGTGACCTCACTGACCATCGGTGTCCCCTGTAGAGTTCATCTTTAGTCTTTTTGTCAGGAGAGAGCGTGCTTCAACTGGGAGTTCCGCTCTCTTCTTAAGGGAAGGAACCCCTTCCCTTAAACCCTCTTGTTTTACAGGCTCCTTCTGGTCGCCTCTTAAGAATGCTCTCTAAGAATGCTCTCGGTAAATTTCCCCCCTTCAAAGGGACCATTGGCTGGAGTTGCAGCACTCCCAGTTCTCCAAAATCACCTCTCGTTGGTAGAGCCACTGTTGGAAACTGAGGCTTTGATTTCTGATAGGTGAAACATTAATGGCCGAAGCCATCTCGAACAGTAAGCCCCTCGGCTGCCAGCACTGTTTAGCCATTCTTTTTTTACTAGGGAAGTTCCTTGTGTTTTCGCAAACCTGTAAATTCTAGGTGGCGAAGATGGCCACTTTCCTCCCTTGGCAACAGGTGAAGTTGAAGACTGAGTCGGATCCATGTTAACTTTGCGGATATTCTCATGACGGGGTAATTGGTTTCTAGAGTGCGATTCCAGCGGCCTCCGCCTGGCCCCCTCCACCTGCACCACCATGGAGGATGACTGAGGCGGATCAGCATGCCTCTCCTTTGCTGAGACCTGCGGGGCTGGCTTTACAGGTATTGAGGGTGATGGAATTAGAATAGTCTTGGTACCCCATCGACTTGCATGGGGATTTACAACAGTACAGATTACATCCGTCAAAGGTGAAACCGGCAGCTCAAGGGTGTTCACGGAGGAAGTAGTTTTAGCTGTGATACACGCCTGTATCTCTAACAGGCATTCTTTGATCTCTCAACTGTAGTTTCAGATAAAATGTATGTGAATGAAACATCCTGCTCTGCCAAAGGTCTACCATCCATATTGGGAGTCTGGAGTAGAGGTGAACTCCCCACCAAGAACAACTTCGGCAAGCTGGGACAGTCTTTGAAGATGCCATCTAAGTCCATCTGTATTGGCATTTTCTTCCTTGGTTGCATACCCCCAGAAATCAACCAACCTGATGGTTTAGGAGCATCCTCAATTGTCCAAAATAATACCACCAGTACTTTTAGATGGGTCGCTCTTTTAATCCTTTATACTCGGCCCGGAAGAGCCCGGGGGAGCCCCCACACCTTTAAAGTGTAAACACGCTCAAAGCTAAGGCGCCACTCAGGGTTTAGAGAAGAAACACACAGTACTTACAGATTCGAATGAGTCTCGCAGCACGAGCCGGACACAACTGCAGGGCTCGTCGGTACTGCAGACTGCAGACTGACACTTGCCGGCACTTCGCAGCCGCTTTGTGATCCCGCTGGATTTTGTTGGTCAGTGGGTGGTGGAGCTCCAAGTTGCTCACACAGCGTCGCCACTCACACCTCTGCCAGGCTCCTGCCCCTGCCTCAGCTTAAAGAAACAAGCAATAAAGTTTTCTCAGACAAAGCAAGCACAGCTGGTCCCACACGCTCAATGTAAGCAGGATCTCTTCATACTGTAGAAAATGAACAAGCAGTCTCTCCAGTCAACCTCACACTGACACTTGCCTGCACTTCGCAGTATTTTGTTTCAGGGATTTTGGAAACATTAGATGTAATATTTCTTTTGTCGTTTACTCAGGGCCCTGCACCCCACCTTCCCTCAATGCAGACCTTACTCTTCTCCTGCTCCTTCTCTCTCCCTCAACCTGTCTAACCGGCCTCTTTGCCCTTTTCATCTCTTCCTCCTCTTCCTTACAGCTTGCCAACTGGCTGCCTGGTGTACCCCAGAGTCTCACAGGTCCCGTGCACCCCTGCCAGTCCTCTCTGCACTTGCCTCAGGGGCCTGCACCCCACCCTCCCTCAATGCACTTGAGAATTAACCCAAGAGAGTGGCTCTGTCTGGCCCGACTGGGTGTACTTGGACCCCCCCCCTTTAACCATCTGTGCACTTGCATGATGTGAATGCACCTCTACCTGAAGATCGTCCGTCTGTTTTCCCTTGTCTTCACCCCTTAATGTGCCACTTGGTAAAACTTCAGAATCGTCGTCAGGCCTAGTTGCTGTATCTCAATTGTTAATTCACTTAATCTGCCTGTGCAGACTATTATCCTCTCAGAATGTCAAGGTCTCTGAGCGACTGTTTTTCTCTATGTTACCACCCTCCTTGAGCGCTTTGAAAAACGTGCCTGTGTATAGGCGCTTTATAAATAAACATTACCATTACCACTTCAGCTGTAATTCTCAGGTCACGTATCGCTGGCAGACCCCATTTCATTCTGACCACAGGTCTAGCATTTCAAATAAGAGCTACACTTTGGTAGAAATGTTGGGGGGTGAAACCCGCATGCTCTTAAACGCAGATAGGCTCATGTTTTCCAGGCAGGAAATGTCCTTCTCAGAGTATGAATTCCAGGAATCTTAGGTCTTGCACAAAATGATTTGATTAGGTGGCATAGAACCCGAACGTTCTCTTCCATTCTGGAGACATCTGGGTTCCTGAGACTTCTCAAAATTCACAGTCACTATGTTTAAGCCAATCGGCTCTCAGGTTGGCCCTATTCAATTTAACTTTGTGGGATAGCCCCGATTGTGTTGAAATGGACTAAGAAAAATTCTTTGTTTGAATGTTTTTCTTCAAGTGCAAACTGAGTTATCTTGATTTTCCTGCAAGTTCTTGCCATAAACTAGCAATGTCCTAGTGTTGCTCTTCCACAACGTCTGTGTTCTCTGAACGTCCAACAGAGGGTGCAACATCTGTATGTCTTTCAGTGAAGGCCAGGGTCAATAGTGGGGTATGATTTGATATAATATGATAGGTTATTTATAACGCGCTTAATACCCAGAGGTTTCTAAGCGCTGACCCGGGGATCAAACCTGTGTTGCTCTGTGTCGTCTTGGTTCCAAAGAGAGCACTTTGCCGCTGAGCTATCCTCCTGAGACCAAACTGACTTCCCGGGTGTTTATTTGTGTTGCTGAGTTGGTTTTCTATTAGGGACCAGTCCCTTGGGTCATAGGGCGCAACCTTTCTGGCTCTAAATTTTTAACAATCTGTTGTTCAAAGTCAACATAAGTAAAGTATTGGCAAGCAGAGCTGACTGTGTTCACTTAGTTGCTAAAAGCCAAGCAAAGCCACTATCAATTGCACGTTAAAGCTTTTCTTTGCCAGAATGCAGCCAGGAGCTCAAAGTCAAGTTCCTCTTTGTCTAGCTGAATTTGCTTCCATCTCCTTTTGCTTCTGCCCAAATCTCGTTCCATACAGGTCAATGAGGGCTTGGTGAGGGACTTGGTGATGCCCTTGACGGCAGTTTCAAGAGTTCTGAAGATGTCTGTTTGACTTTGCCAAACATATCTGTCGCGCTGAATTAAGACCCCCTCTCTGAGGTGATGTTGAGGTGAGAGAGACCTAATCTCTTGGAATAGACATATTAATTCTCTAATCCTACATGCAACCTATTTGAGCTACATCATCCTGTACGTATAATATCCCATTTGAATGGAGGATAGCTGGGAGCTCACACTCCATCTTTGTGTCACCCTTTGGAAAACTCGAGCAACTGTCAGCAAGCCGCAAACAGCTCAGATGTGTACTGAAGTGTATACCGGCAATCAGGCAGATGCACCTAGCAAATGAATAAAAGCAGGTGGAGTGCATCCCAAATACAATACCACGTGACAACAAACAGCAGTTTGGTCCGATGACGTCTGCCTCACACATGGAAATGTGGGTGTAGACCCATACACATGCCTCACGGGGTCATTACACCTAGACCACTACAAGACTCTGGCTTCCTCTCTTGCCTTACCTCACTTTACCATTATTGCTGTGCATCTGTGTCTGTGTGCAGCAGGATACCACTATGGTGGTGTCACTTTCCTCAGTGGTGTAACCTGTGCGTGGCAGCTGTCTACAAAATCGATTTGCGACTGGGTTTATAAACTTAGCAGGCTCTGTGCCACTTCAACACCATGCATGGAAGAGCAAGCCAAACCGGGGACATGCACATAAATCAGCATTGCGCATGCATCACAGAGCAGTATGCACGGCATTTCCACAGTCCCATACCCTGGTTTCTATTCAAACCCAATGAATCTGCTATGTAAGTTGCTGCATATTCAGAAACCAGCTGAGTCCCTGAAGCCCAGTCACATATTATTAGCCATTGCTTGGCCATCAGCACAAGAACAATGCCTGTACTATATCCCTGGGGTCACGCCATGTATGAAGAGTATTCTCAAAGTCCAACAGGAAGGGCTGCATGCATGAATCCCCAGGGAATAGCTTGACCACAAACAGTGGTAGAAAACAGACTACCCGTGGTGGATTTTCTTGCAACTGGAGAAGGAGTTTTTATTTCAAGTGTGTTTTGTTTTTAGCTAGGAAGCCTACATTTTTTTTACTTTGTTTGTTATACAAGCAGTGTATTTGGGAAGCCTTTTCCTTTGTTTGTGAGGGTATAATTCTTTTTATTTGTTATGATCTGAATTCGTAAACTTGATCACTTATGTTGATGAAACCTTTATACTGCAAGGGCCAGTTGGAGGCATGAAGCCCAGTGAGGGTTCAAGGAAAGCCCAGGGGTTCCTCCTAAAGTGTAACGTGAGCAGGAATGCAGCTCGCCCTTTGCCACCATGTTCTTGGACCTGGGATTCTTTTAAGGTGCTTGATAAGATTTCAGCATCATATGCAGAATCTGCAGTGTGCAGCTTGTTGCAGGGGTCAAAGACCCTTACGAAGAGGAAGATTTTTGCTACCCACTTATTGGCTATCATGGCCTTCATGACAATGGGATGCGCATGACAAGTTCCATTCACATCTACCTCCTACCATTGATGATGGTGAGGCTGCAAGAAGGGCATGCCATGTGGGTGCAGGGAATGTTGTAGTCTTTGTTGGAAGTCCAAACATGTCCCACTAGTGAGTGGGTCTTGCTCACACGGTGATGGGTTGGTACCGACCCAAAGAGAGCCAGGCCAATAACATGCGCCTTCACAGGGAATGCTGGAGATAGAGGGAAGTGGCTTGAACAACACTGCCTAAATATGCCTGCCTCTACTCTTCGACCTTTACAACGTATCCAGAACAGGACTGCAAGATGTGTCCTTGGCCTCAAGTCCAGGGATTTCTAACTTTCTCTTCCAAAACATCTTTCTTCTCGAGCACTCCGCTCATCCACCTTTAACTCTCTGAGGGTCAGGTGCTTCTCCAAGAAGAGAAGTGGGGGACATTCCCTGTCCTTGGTTGGGGCATCCCTCTGCAATAGTCTGCCTACTTCTCTCACAATTGAGCAGAACCACCTCCAGTTCCGGAAGCAACTCAAGACCTTCATTTTTGCTTCCCCTTTATTCCTTCCTCTCCCCTGCTGATGTACCTGATCACTCCGTGCACTGGTCTCAACTCTGGCCCATGCTCATGCATGTCCAGTTGCCCTCACACTGCCTCTGGGCTCCCCCAGCACTTAACCCTGCTGTCCATTTTCTCTGCACTTATGAGCCGCCTGCTGGCTGCACTTATTGATTTACCTGCACTTCTCCCGCCCCCCGGTACTTCTCCCCTTGCCTCTTCCCCGCAGTTGAATGATCTGCATGACAGAACATTTTCTAAAAAGGTAGCAGGCACCCCTCTCCAGAAAGAGCATGGCATGATAACCTGTTCTGTGTTTTTTTCCCACTTTTAGAGCTTGCAGCCATCGCTTTTTGCTCACTGTACCTTTCACACATAGGAAATATCCACTTGCATATTAGTCTTTGTCCCGCCCACATATGTAGTCCAGCACCGAAATGCTATGGCAATTCCATTCTGAACAAGAGTACCAAAAGCAACCGCATACATGTGTTTCAGCCTTGTTGGGCCTCATCAGTGAGGTGGAGCTGTGCCTCTCTGAGCACAGTGAGCAGGGAGTCCACGTTTGGGTTCCCCCAGGTAACTCAGGGTGACCAATCCCAAGTTCCTTGCAAAACATTTTCTAAAAAGGTAGCAGGCGCCCCTCTCCAGAAAGAGCATGGCATGATAACCTGTTCTGTGTTTTTTTCCCACTTTGAGAGCTTGCAGCCATCGCTTTTTACTCACTGTACCTTTCACACATAGGAAATATCCACTTGCATATTAGTCTTTGTCCCGACCACATATGCAGTCCAGCACCGAAATGATATGGCAATTCCATTCTGAACAAGAGTACCAAAAGCAACCGCATACATATGTTTCAGCCTTGTTGGGCCTCATCAGTGAGGTGGAGCTGTGCCTCTCTGAGCACAGTGAGCAGGGAGTCCACGTTTGGGTTCCCCCAGGTAACTCAGGGTGACCAATCCCAAGTTCCTTGCAAAACATTTTCTAAAAAGGTAGCAGGCGCACCTCTCCAGAAAGAACATGGCATGATAACCTGTCCTGTCATTTTTTCCCACTTTGAGAGTTCGCAGACATCGCTTTTTGCTCACTGTACCTTTCTCAGATATGAAATATCCTTTTGTATATCAGTCTTTGTCCCGCCCTCATGTTTAGTCCAGCACCGAAATGCTAGGGCAATTCCATTCTGAACAAGAGTACCAACATGCTCCTGCATGTCCAGTTGCCCTCACACTGCCTCTGGGCTCCCCCAGCACTTAAGGGTCTATTCCTACAACCCTGCAGTACCTTCTCTCTGCACTTATGAGCCACCTGCTGGATGCTCTTATTGGTTTACCTGCACTTCTCCCCACACCCCCACCACTTCTCCCCTTGCCTCTTCCCTGCACTTGATCTGAATGACACAAGGCCTAGTAAGATTGTTTTTTCCTCCCTGTGTTTCCTCCTCTTTGTCTTGTCACGCCTAGAAACACTTGTGTTCAGGCGCAGTATAAATGCCACATCATTATCATACCATTTAAAACTGCCTGACAGATGGGGACAGTGTGCCTCTTTTGTAGGCACATCATTAACTGGGGAGATTTGGTGAAAATGCAACTGCTTGTTTTGTGTATGAGTGTGCCTGTTGAACCATAATGGCCTTGTGCAAATTCCTCCTCTGTCCTACCTCTCATAGTGTCATCATGCAGTTGGTGTGTTGTGTCATACAGCCAATGAACCTGCCACTAATTACCTACCATAACCTTCAAAAATATTATCTGGCACCCCAACATTTTTATTTTCCCCAAAGCAATTAAACTGTTTGCTTTGTGTGTGAGTGTGCAAGTTCAAACAAGCTGATACAGTACAGCAACATAAGAGGGCCTTCTTCTCAGAGTGTGCCCAGAATGGCAGTGCCTTGTGTTACACATCCAATCAACCTGCCTGCAGCAATGTTTCCAGCATCCCAAAATTATGTGTCGCTCTCCCAGGTTTTAGCAAATAAACTCAATGCAGCTGCATGTGTGTGAGTGTGCATTCAACTAAGCAGCCCCATTGTATACATGCAAAGTAAATTGCTGAAGTACCAGGCAGAAAGAGTGGGATCTATCACAAAATATTGGACATTCTATCAATCTACCTCTAATGCACACCACCAGCGAGGGCAGCAATTCTTACAAAGCCCAACACGTGTTTCTGTTCCCCCGAACGTGAGGTAAATCAATTTAATTCAATTGTGTGTGAGCTTGAGTTAAAAACAAGCAGCCCCAGTGCATATATGGAAAGTAAATTGTTGAGCTTGCCACAGAAAATGAAATCCCAATGGCTTGCCTGCCTTTCTGTGAAATGCAGATTGCTTTTAAGGGCTGTTTGCACAAATATAAATACAATGATATTCTGTTGTGCACTGCCCAAAATCACTCTTCCCAAGTTCTCTTCTATAAAATGAAATGCACAACATGCAATGATGTTTAGTTTCAACCTCCAAAAAGCCATACCTAAAAATGAAAGTTAAACGATACATCTCTCAAACAGAAACAGAACCAGACACATACATCTTACTTTCCTTTTAATGCTCCCTACTTTCTCTCTCCCCCCCCTATACATATATTAAAATCACAAGCCCAAAATGAACTACAAAGAAATAAATGTGTATTGCTCCAGCTCTCAAGCAGCAACAGACACCAGTCCCCACCACCCTCCTCTCTCTCTGAAATATTCCCATCTACTGCTAACGAGCTCCATCAAACCTCCTCTATGTGTAGCCAGTTGAATCTGTCACCCCAAACAATTTTTTCCAAATCTTTTAAATGTTTGCGAAGTTTGGTGGTTCCCAAATAAGGTACACATTTAGAGTTCCAAAAACGTTTTGTGCAAAATCCGTTATAAAATGTTTTTGAAACTCTACAAAAGTTATTGTCATAGCACATGGTCAGAGTACTAGCAAACACTACACACAATATACCAACATCAGAATTCATAATGGCCAAATGCAACTGTAGTTATTCAGAAGATTAGTAAAAAGAATAAACACAGCTTGCAGCTGTAAGTCATAGTGGTAGGTATATAGAATGCAGAATAGAACGTCTTGCTACTCCGATGTACATAAAAGCATATCCTAACCCACAAGTATGTTGTCAATACATTTTACTGAAGTTTAACGTTACTGATGCATTGGAAGTGAAAGGTGTAAAACACGCAATGATAGGTTATGTCGACTGTGTGGCGAATTTGAAATTGAAACAGTTGCACACCTGTTGGAATACTGTACGAGTCTATCAAAGATTAGATCGTGCTTTCTGAAATCCTTGATTGTAATGATGTATCGTTGTTATGGGAATATTTTATGCAAGGAGATATGAATTTTATTTGTTTTATGGTAAAATATTATTGGAAGTGTATGGAGATTTAACATTTCTTATTTTATGGAGTTTTTTAAATTAATTTACGATATAATTCTGTAATTTTGATTAACCAGGTTTTAATGTGCTAAAGTGCCTTTTTTTTCAAAAATAATAATTGTATATGGTGTTGTATGTCTATATTGTATACTCAAAGCCGTAATAAATAAAGAATAAAGGATCATTACTAAATGATTTATGGCAAGAGGATATAATATGAGTGACATTAAAAGCCATTTGTCATAAGCAAGGCCACAGTGTGTAAAGGGCTTAATCAACCATCTTAGACACCGAGAAGTACCACATGTTAGGAAGTGAGATTCATCACAAAGTGTTTATCCTCAATCAAAGTTCTTACTAAGTTACTTCATAGTTATTGGCATACATTGAAATCAAACCCTGTAATTTTGGACCTAATACACGAACAACCAACCTTGGTGCATACAAATGCCCCCACAATCATGACTAAAGGTTCCCCAAGCCATCTTTCTAAAAATGACAAGTAACTTGGCTTACAAATATGTCTACACAATTTAGATATGCCAAAGACAAAGGTATACATGATTACAATCAGAAATTCCATTCATTGCAAAAGCATCGTTTTTATGTATGTGTGCAATTATCTGATTTAAAGAGGACGTACAATAAGAGAATTATGGAACAAAATTAGAGAACATATGTGAACACTAAGATATGCATGAATTTCCCATAGGATCAATGCACACCAAGTTGAATGTATTGAAGACATTTGATTAATGGGCATAAAGAGAATCCCAAACAATGAACGTGGAGGCACAGACAAATAGAAGACAGATTAATGTTTCCTTTTGAACTCCACCAACAAAGGCCTTTTGACTAAATTACTTCTGTGCTGCAGCAGTATAATAATGAGTAGTGGCTGAACTGCCTAATAACACCCCACACTTCCACAAACCAACAGTGACCCCAACTGTAAAGGTAAAACAGACACAGTCAAGAGATGACCCTCCTTTGCCATCTGGGGTAACGCGGCCTGAGACAAGACGAGTTTCTCAGAAGTGGTGCGCATTTTAGACAGTAGCATCCCAAACAGCAAAAGTACAACGGTTCCAAAAAAAGAATATCCAAAGAATGCTCTATACAAATATTTACTTTAATTAAACAAATCAGCTATACATTTAACTATGAAAAAAACTATAAAACCTATCCTTCAGAAAATGCTGTACAAATATGTGTCAGCACTCTGGATACTTTGTTGGGGAGGATATAGTCAATAAATACAACAATGTTTTTCAAAAGGTTATGTCTTGGTGGACAAAGGTGAAAATAGGGACTTGACCAGTCTCTATGCCCCTAAAGGTTGGACAAGGTAGACAGGTGGGGTCATTACGAGTTTGGAGGTAGCTATGGCGCTATTAGCGCCATGGCTGCCTCCAAACCCGGGTCCGGTCTGACTGAATGGAGTCTTACTGGGTCATTCCGACCTTGGAGAACCTGGTAAGTCCCCATTCAGTAAACCATTCCCCATTTCCATTGAGACCCCATAGGGCTCAATGGGAATGGGGAAGGTGCTAATAACGGGCCCGCAAATTGCGGGCCTTTTATTAGCTCCAAGGTCCCTTAACGGGACCCGCAGAGAACTGCTGGGACCCGCTAAAGGACCTCGGAAGAGGGCGGTAAGGGTTTATCAGCACCAGCATCCTTAACGGTGCCAGTAAACCCTTACCACCCAACTCGTAATGACCCCCAGGGTCACTTAAAAGTACCTGTTTCCAATGTTAGGTGGTTTGACTGTGTCAAAGAAGACTTTGAGATGCTGTAGATGCTGGTCGAACCATGTTGAAGTGTGTGTGATGAGATGTATTGATACCAGGCAGTGTTGATTCAGTTTCAGTGGTACTGCATGCTGTTAGAAGTTGGTTTCAAGCAATGAAGGTCAATCTATTACCAGGACCGGTTCGGTCATCTTGTGGCTTGAGTTAAACTGTGATGCAGATTCCTGTCAATTCGATGCTTGGTTTGATGTGTCGGGTCAAAGTCATCTGCACGGTGTGCTGGTGCTTGAGATGGTCAAGTCATAGGGCTCTACTGGGGTGAAGAAGCATCAAGCAGGTCCGATGTTACAGACACTGCAGTTTAAAGGGGAGTGACAAAGGCAACACAGCAAGGCTTGGGTTTCTGAAAGCAGTTCAAATGCAGTTCAATTTGGTTTAAGAAATGAAAAACAGTAGACCTGCCTGCTTTAGCCCTCTGGATTCTGGTTGTCCCACTGAAGAGGCTCTAGTGCAAGGTGAGTCTTTTCAGTCTCTGCCTCCCAGCCTGTGGAGGATTTCTAGCAGAGGGGTAGGCCTTGGTCCTGATGAGCAGCACTCTAGTGTGAGTCAAGTCTTTGTTATGGAATCGTCTCTTTAAAGCCAGGCTCTGAGGACATCTCTAGCTTGGAGATCCGAGGCTTGGAGGAGAGGAGTTACCTTTCCTGCCATATATCAACTGAAGCATGCATCCCATCTTTCGTCCCATTCACTGGAATGCAGACATACAGGGGCCTGGTATCCACATAGCCTCCCATAGCTTGGTCTGAGCTCACAGGGATGACTCTCTAATGCTATGAACTAGATGTGGTTTTAATACTTAGGTGAATAACAAGTTATCAAACCAAAACCTAGGTATGGTTTATAATTCCAGTTTGTCCTGCCACCAGGTTGTGGTTTAATCATTCTTATGATAGTTTTGGAACAGAGTTTAAACTTAAATGCAACCTCTGTGCTTCAGTGGCTTAGCTGTCACAGCAGCTGTCAAACAGGGCACCTGGGACCTCTGAGCCTACTCCGTGCCGCTGGAGAGCAGGGGCTGCAGTGAAGGATGCTTATGCAGCAGGAAACAGGCATACATAATGATTTTGGCATATCATTTAATGAAAGGGGCTTCTGATTAGCAGTCCATGCTTTCTGAGATGGAATGCCCACATCATTGTATCATTAATAAAAATCAAAACAGCTAGGGCTTCTACACCCTCTCCAGATAGCAATCCTTCACAGGCCTCACCACAAAACTTGAATTATCAGTGTTTTATAACTGTAGTGTTGATAGAGTCAAAAGATGAACAATACTTTCTGATGCTCTTCATAACCTCACCAACCCTTCCTTCTATTCTTGATCCGCAGACCGCTACGGCAGTTCGAGAGATCTCGTTACCTGATCTCGGACGATTAAAACCACGCCCTTTAGGAGCGCGGTTTCAGCCCAGTTTCACTTTGGTTCGGTATTCGGATCCTCGCTCTTCACGAGGTATTACATTACGCCCCGTCTTGATCCTCCTTCCATTTGCATTCTAGGGTACTCCGTAATCTGTTGTTCCCTTTTTCATGCTTTCCTTCTAGCGCGGTTGTTCTACCACAACATTCCAGGCTTACAGCCACGCCCCCATGAGCAGTCTCCGGGTGGCTTCCTTTGTTCACAAACCGGTAGGCGTTTGTATTTCGTTCCTTGTTGCTCCTTTGGATTGTTGCTATAGTTTTATCATATTGTCCTCATCTACCCTGTTTATATTTATACTGTTCTCCTTAGCCCATCTATCCAGTATTCTTGGGAACGCCAGGCGGCCTTCCCCTTCCTTCATATCTATTACCCAAGATGCCTTTCTTTCCACAAACCGGGGGTAAGATATAGAATAGAATATTACTGGAGGTCTGACAGCTTGCAAGGAATCTTATCCTACTCTAACCTACTCTAATCTTTACCTTCATATCCAGTCCTTAGTTACGTTCACTAAGAAGCCTCCAACACCAGAAGGGGGAATCACATCCCATGCAAGAACATCTTGGGGAGACAACGCTCTCTAGCAGCTCTCCGCAGGGTTTTATTCCCCGTGAGGGTTTCCCTGGGGACCTCCCATGGATCAAGCCTTTGTGCCGGACTCCGGAGTGGTTTTCAGGGGAATTTCTAATTACTGCAGGGAAGGTCACAGAGAGATTAATTACTGGATATCACCAGTCCACGGGACATTGCTCTCCGTTAACTCAGTTCAGGTAGGTGATTTTCTGTTTTCCTTCTCTGTTCACCTGGAGCAAATCTCGTTTATGTCCAACAAAGTATAATCGTTGACAGTTTGATACAGCCCTTACATCTAATAATACATGTTTAACATGAAACATCAATGCAGCGTCTTTTTGACAAGTTAAGGCCTTTTTGCAATATATAAAATAAAGGTTTATATTGTGAACATCTCATTTTAATTTTCATCTACATGTAAAAATATGTTGTAATAATTATTTACATTGTTGTCCTGTTCAATGTGTATTTTACATTTGTTCATGATTTGGGTTGATTTACATATTAAAATATGTTATTTGTTAGATTTTATTTTCAATGGGCATGCCACAGTGGCACCTCCTGTTCCAGGGGTCAGTAATTGTGTTTTGCATACTTTTGTGTCTGCATGAGGACGTGTTGTGGTGGATTCATTGCCCTTGTGGTGGATTCGTTTGCACTTGCTCTGGTTGCTGTGTCTGTTGTATTTGTGGTGCAATCTGATACACAGTCTGATCTTGGGCAAAACCTTATCTAGTTTGTGTGCTACATGGTGGGGGATCAGCTGTCCCCACTCTTGAGAATTGCCCATTCTGTACATTCCCTTGGCTCCCACATACACGTGCAATGTGCCCTGTCATCCCACAAGTCCAACATACAGGGGGAGGCCGCCTGACTAGTCCCTCTTGGTAAAATCCTCCATGTGCAATCTGATTCTCATTCTGCACATTTAGAAACCCAACTTGATTGCTTTGAAATCCACCACTTCCTCTATAGCCCATACCTCAGCCTCGTGCCATGAACCCATTCCCTCCTTTGTCCATCGCGGCTGATTATTCACCTGCGATGCACCCACTGCTTGCTGCATTCCCAATCTATCTCCACTTGTCAATACCCCCCTTCCATGGCAAATTTTGACAGTATTTTCTGAACTAACTTGACTTCTTCAATTTACCTAGCCACATCTTTCTTTTTTTTTTCTCCTGCAATAGCCGACCGTGATGCACTATTGTCAATTGTATTTCAGCCCATGGCTCCGCCTCCATTCCGACCTGTTTCTTCATTTACTTCTGCACTTGCTCGTGCAACCCCTGACATAAAATGTGGTAAAATAATGCCACTGTTTTTCCCATCGCTCCCGGGTTTCAATTGCCAATGTTCTTGAATATCCTGAATGTAAGCAATAGGGCCTTCATCTTCTTTCATCTTACATGGCATAATTGCACCCATATCTGATGTGTCTGGACACTGAACCCTGAGAGCCCTCCAAACATCTGCTGTGCAATTATTAAATGGTGCTCCATAATGTTCTGTGTTTTGTGCTGTCACACTTGAATAGCCTGCTCTCCTCCATATGTCATCAGCTCTTTCCCCAATAATAGCTGCCAGGAGACCCTTAAGGTCCCCTATGGCCAATGTGTTCCCTCCTGTGATTTTATCTAGCTCATAGATCCATTTCCCGGCAGCTGACGTCAAACTCAGGTGCATGCACCTTAAATTATCCTTATCCATCTACAACCATGTGGTCTTGCTCCCCCTTTTACCAATAAGGAAAACTGTGTGAACCCTAATCCGCAATCGGCTCCCATCATCTGTCTATTCATGGCTTGGACTAATGCCTCTTAACGCCTCCTTGCTGGTAGCGATCTTAACCTGCTCACATATGGTGGCGATTCTTGCTTCTCACTATACGAGCGCCCTCTGGGATGCTATGGGATCTGGCATCCTATCCTTAGGTTGCTCTAGATTGGACCATCTTACTTCTTTGTCCGTCTGCAGTCTTCCCTTGGGGGCCCACACGTTCCCTCCCTCTTCTCCAAAGAAGCATTCTCTCTCCTCATCTAGTCCCCAACTAGTATGACTTTCATCCCATTCACCCTTATCTAAGTTCAGACTACTTAAGGATAAGGCTCTACACTTGAGAAGCTCACTTACCTGTGAGTTAATGTATTTTAGATTGGGGATATTGGAATTGACCGTGGGCTCCACTGTAGGTAAAAATTGAAAAGACCGAAAAATTACCTGTGATATAGTAAATATCTATTTCGGTCAAATCGCATATATTTAATGGCTCTCAAATATAAACATATCCAATAAAGTCAGGGGAACGTACCAATTACTAGCAGTTGCCGGATCGACTTTGATTGTCAATTATTATTCGTGCTGGTAGAGGAGTCGTCCAAAGCAAATTTGTGCACAAAAAGGAGAGAGGAGACAAAAAAGGTGGGACCAATTAGCATGCTTACTGCTGGGGTCGTCTGGACTCACAGCTGATATTGGCGAGCCCCTTCAAGCCAGGGCTCAGCAACAAAGTGTAGCACTTACCAGCGTGTGCGCTGTGAGTGAAGCACAGGAGCCGAACGCGCGGGGCTCTGTGCTGTGTATAAAACAACCTGAAAGCATGGTCGCATAACGTAGGTGTATGCGCAGTGTAAACCCGGGCGCCATCTTGGGCGTATGGATGGCCGCGGGATACACTGAAACTTATTTGCAGCCAGAATCCAATAATGATTAGGCTACCTATACTGCGAGAAATATAGATATTGGATGAGCTCGAAAAAGAGAGCAATTTTGATTGAGTCATTTACAAGTTGTAAAGTAATAACAATGGTGATTGAACTAATTGTATTGTGTGAATTATATATATTGGATGAAATTTCGAGTGGATCACTTTTAAGAAAAAGTGAAGTACTAAGGAGGTGAACTAATGCGCACAGGTAGGGGTTGCATGAAGCACAATACAGCGAGAAGTAGATCAGCGAAAAAGAAAGATATAGTAATGATGCGCAATAGGGCTTAGGCATGCTAGTGGATCATACCTGTGTATCCTCATAATTATTACTAGTTGAGCTATGTATATAGCAGTTGACACATGAGCACTGTTTGTGTGGTCACCACTGGGTCAGGTAGCAAATCCAATATTGAAATACCATGTTGGTAATGAGATGAAAAGGGGGAGGGGAAGTTCTGTCCTCAGTATAGTTACATATTCATAATAACACATTCATCACAGAAAAACTGATAATTCATGGTCTGTGTTGAGGCCATTGTCTACAGTACGGTATTGGCAAATGAGGCGTGCTTCCAATTGTCTAAGTTTAAGAACCAAATTCCCTCCCCGTTGGGGTAGGGAAACTTTCATCATCCCCGAAAATCTGATCATGAATTTGTCGTCCATTTGATGGACTTGTTGCTAATTTGTGGGTAAGGGGTATTTAGAATTAGGTTCAGTAATGGATGAAAGGTGTTCCCTAATCCTGATTTTAAGTGGACGAATAGTACTCCCTATGTAATAGAGGCCACATATGCATTTAATACAGTAGATACAAAATATGGAGTTGCAGTTGATGAAATAGTTGATCTTATGTGTACCCAAATGTCCAAAGTCAATAACAGATGTTTCATATGCATGGGCACACATTGAACAACCCCCGCATTTGCAAAAGCCTTGAAGTTGAGGCTGATGCAGCCAAGTGTGTTTATGTAATGGAATTGACATGAAGGAGGGTGAGAGTATATTCTTGAGATTGTTGGCCTTAGTATAAATGAAACTTGGTGTGGTATCCACCCATGAGGTAATGTCAAAATCAAGTTGTAAAATATGCCAATGCCTTTTGATTATTTTATGGAAGACAGAGCTAGCTGCATTAAATCTGGTGATGAATTTCAATTTCTGAGAATGTACAGTATCCTTGCGGACATTTGCTGTGAGTAGGTCACATCTCTTCATGGCTCTCATGTCCTGTTCAGCCTTGTCTACTGATTTGCTGTCGTAACCTCTTGCCAAAAATCTTTTGCGTATCACAGAGCATTCTGCATCAAAGTCTCCTTGTAACAAGCAGTTGCATCTTGCACGGACAAATTCGCCTTTCGGTATGTTTGAAGTGACAGATTTCCTGTGGCAACTTGTCGCATGCAAGACTGCATTTACAGATGTTGACTTTCGAAATGTTTTGGTAACAAACTGGTTTTGAGAAATGTTAATAGTAAGATCTAGGAAGTTAATACTTGTGAAGCTGAAGCCATGTGTAAATTCTATGCCCCAAGTATTCAAATTTAAAAAAAGATACAAATTAATTCAAACACTCAATGGACCCCTGCCAAACCAAAATCACATCATCAATAAATATTTTATGTGTGGTTGGATTAACTGATTTGAGAAGACATACTGTTGCTCATAGTTATCCATGAAGATATTTGCTAGGGCAGGGGCATAACTTGCCCCATTGCAATATAGATAAGCTGTCTATAGTAGGTGTTGCTGAAAAGGAACACATTGTTGGAAAGAGCAATTGTAAGTACATTTTTAATAATTTCAATATGTTCAAAGAACAAAGCTGAATATTCTCGGAAAATATAATCGATACTGGTGAGCTTTCACATCGAGTGTAACTAGCACCAGGTTCGGTAGTACTGGGAGTTGGTCAAGTGCCTGGCGAAGGTGCATAGTGTCTTGAATAAATGCGGGTATAGTATTAACCAAGGGTGCAAGAAATTCATTGATGTACAGTGAGATGGGTTCAAAGATGCCTCCACCACCACTCAGGATTGGTCTTCCCTCAGGTATTTTGTCAAAATGTTTATGTATCTTTGGCAGAAAGTATGCAGTGGGCATTGTGGGGCCATCTACCATTAGAAATTGTCTTTACACATCAGTTATCAGACCATGTGTGTACCATTTTGACACCACTGATTTGATTGTTTCCCGCAGTTGTGGCAAGGGGTTCCCTGGCAGGGTTTCATAGCATCCCGGGGAGTTAAGGTGGGAGAGTCCCATTGTTATGTAGTCTGATTTGTCCATGATAACTACATTCCCCCCTTTGTCTGCCTCATTTATAATAATGGTGTCAATGGTAGTCAAATTGTGTAAAGCGTTTTAATCATTGCTAGATAGATTATATCTTTTGGCCTTGTGCTTCGGAGAGTCTTGTAATTTGTGGATATCATGTATCACTGCTTGGTGAAACATATTGATCAGGTTGTCCTTTGGAAATAATGGGATACATTTAGATTTGTTTGACAATTCTTTTATTTTCAAACTCTGTTGTTGGATTTTTAGATCTCGCAAGAGGTCCATCACATTTGTGCTGGGATCTAGTTCACAATCATCAATGGACATTAATACAAGGGTACTTAACATTGTCTGTAATGTAATGTCAGATGGCAAGGGTTCATGGGGCTTGCTTTTAAAGTACTTTGCGAAAAACTGTTTTAATTTTAATTTGCGTATGAATTTAAACAAATCAATCTGAATTTGGACATATTCATTAAATCCAGTGGGAAGGAGAGTCCTCTGTTGAGGACAGTGCATTCATCAGAAGAGAGTGAATAACTACTCAAGTTGTGTGTTAGATCTACCTTGTCTGATTCCTCAGAGTCTGTTGGTACGTTGCCCGTGTGACTCTGCGTTGAACGGGTGGGGCGTTTGCACCTGGTTGACTGGCCACCCCTTGTGCCCCGAGGCTTGGGTCTGGGATTGCAGTATTTGTGACCAAAGGAGTTTGGAATCTGACCTTTTTCATAGCTGCTAAGCCTGCTTGACGGTTGTCTTTTTTGTACCTGCGTATTTGTTCTAAAAACGTTGGTTATGGAGTTACTGGGTGGTCACCTTCTGTGGCCTGAAAGGTGGTCTACAAGTTGGAACAAAGTCAATAGCAAGGTAGCGTTGCACTATGACCAGACAGCTTTACATGTGAAAAGGATCAAAATAGAAGAACTTTCCTCATTGAACTCTAGCACATTTATTAACCACATCTTTTACTGAACCTTTTCCAGTGCATTTTGCCTCTCAGGAATATAACAAGCAGAGTCATAACATGGATTGTCCTGCTGAAAGTCTACAGTGCTACTAATTGGACTGTGGTGTAGTTCATCTACCCGGTGATTACAGCCCCCTTGAGCCTCCATCACCGGGATATAAAACAACTGGGATTTCAATGAATAGTTTGTAGGAAAGAAAGTGGCCACACACAAGAATCCGTCAATCAATGCACTTGTGTTGTATATCAGACAAAGGTATCACTAAATACCTTGAGGAGGGGCCCGCGGTCAATGGTCTCAAGTCAGAAATTTTGAGCCTTGACTATTTTGAGTACTAGGGTGGGGGTCATGCATGAATACTCAGACAATCTTGAGTTGGGCATCTTGGAACTCGCAGTGCTTTAACTTCTTCCGGCATAATCCTAAAAATGTTAACCACTCATGATGTATTTCTATTACAGGCGACATAGGGCCTCATTATGGGTCTGGTGGTAACCCTGCTGGTGCTACCGGCGAGTTGTCGCCGGACCCGTATTCATTTACCGGCACCTGACTTCCTGGTGCCAATGGCTCATTACGAGTCCAGCGGCCCGGGAAGTCAGGCTTTGGTAAATTGCAAGTTCCCATTTCCATAGAGTCCTTTCAGACTCTCTCTGAGTGGGGAAACGGAAGCACCAGCACCGTTGTTAACAGTGCCAGTGCTTCCGTGAAGGGTTTTGCCCACCATGACCGATGCAGGGTCAGACCTGTCAGGGACAGCGGCCACTGCAGGCAAACACGTAGTTTGCTGGTCTGGAAACAAGGGTGCCGGTCAGCTTACCGGCACCCATGTTTCCGGACTGGCAACATTGTAATGAGGCACATGGTGCATGGACACATTCTGTATAGATGTTAATAGAGATATCTGCTTGGCAGCCAAGCAGAATCCCAGAGGGCGTCTGATGGGAGGGTTGGCCATAGGGGCGAAAGTCACTCTGAATTTGGTTCCCCTAGTAGTTGGCATTAACTGTGAAGTTGTATTGTCAGAAGGATTCTATTAGCCTGACTCCTCCCCAGCCCCAGTTCTGATAATAAATCTATTTGAGCCACCCTGGTCCTATTAGCAGGAAAGTGACTGAACTTCTTGATTATTGGCATGTCCACTATCTGTGGGGGAGGAGGGTGATCATTGTGGGGGATTTTAATGAACATATGTTCAGCAACTACAACAATCATTGCAGCCTTTTTGGACTTTCCCACAGGTTTAGCAAATGCACGAGTTGCCTTTATGTCAGTTTAGGTTTATTTGCTGGAGCACTGAACACAGCACAGGTAAAGTGTGCATCCACTTGATCCAAGAAAGTACACTGCACTATGCTAAATGTCTTTTACCCATTCACATTTCAGAAGTTGCACTGGCCCTTCCCACTTTGCACCCTGCACAAGTGCTTTGCGCAGGATAGAATGCAGCGCACAGGAAGGGTCAGTGCTAAGAAGAAAAAGAGAGTGAAATATGTAAAAGTCTTGTTAAAGGATGAAAATTATGAATAACATGGGCCTGGGGAGGGAGGCACTGTGAAAACTATCAACACCCCTTATCAAATACTAAGTGGACCCGATTCACAGAAGCTTTTGCGCTATCGTTTTAAACTTCAAACTATCCCACTGCCAACTGTGACCCGTTGCAAAGCACAAAGCGTAATTAAAGGCTACACATAAAAAGCACACTGCAATCCCAACGCAAATTTGATTACCACAATGCCAGATCTTGCATTTCTAAAACTGAAATTAATACCTGGAAGGAGGAGGAGGAGTAGGAAGATGAGGGCTAGACTATTCCAAACACTAACAACAATATTTGGGATGCCAGATGAGGAGGTGCATGATAGATACTGCTTCCGTCCTAATGTCACCATAGACCTGGTCAGGGAGTGAGAGAATGACCTGGTATAACCCAGCATATGCTCATAGGCTGTGACACCTCTGGTAAAGGGGCTATCAGCCTTGCACTTCCAGGCCACTGGATCATTCCAGCATAACACAGCCATTGTTGGGGGTATATCACAGTCCAAACAATCAGGACGCCTCCAACAGGTCTTGCGCTCCATCCTAGCACATGTGAATAGACACATTCACATGCAGGTAAGGCAGAGAGTGGGCCACAAATTCTTTGTAGTTGCACATTTTCTGCAGATTCCTGGGAGCCTTTGACTGTACCCATGTAGGGCTGCAACATCCCCCCACCCCCACCGAGACACAGAGCACAAATCATGCAACAGGAAACATTGGCATTCCATAAATGTGCAGGTGATCTGCGATACCAAGAAACACATCATAATGATAGCGTCTTCTTGTGGCATTGCCCTCTACACCCTCTACACCAGAAGGTTGTCCAGGTAGTTGAGGTTTTGCGAGATTGGATGAGTAGTGTGCTGTCAGTTGTGGCCTTGGTGTCTCTGTGTTGACGGGTCATGCTGATCTTGTTGACGAATAAAGAGTTGATGTTGGTGGATTATTTGATGGAGTGCACTACAAATGGGTTAGGCATAGGGTTGATGCAGTGCCTGATCGGTTTGAAGAGGTCTCTGCTTACACTGCATGCCTTGGCTATGGTGTCTTGTTTGTAGTCAGCCTGTCTGTGTAGAGCGTGGAGGTCCTTGAGCAGAGCGAGGTTGGATGTGCTGCTGAGTATTTTGCCAATTATATTCTTGTTCACTGATGGTTTGTTTGTTGATATTGAGTTCTTTAGTGTACCAGAGGGTGCAGAAGGTTTCGGCTTGAAGGTGCGCCAGTTCACTGGGGAATGGTGGTTGATGTTGTTTGTGAGGGTGGTGTTGAATTCTTGGGGAAGCAATTTGCATTCCTGGTTTGTCAGAGGTAGATCAGCCCATGTGATTTGGAGTTGGAGTTTGGGGAGGTCTTCTGTGAGAGCCTCTCCTGGGAAGTTCTTCAGATGGGAAGGATTGTTTCCAGGGTTCCAATGGGTTTGGCTGAGAGATGTGGTGTGACTAATCTCAAAGGTGATTGCCCCATGGTCCGGACAGTCGACTGGAGTAGGGGAGCTGTGAGGGAGGGTGTGCATGGCAGTGAAGATGGGCTTGAGAATATTACCCTTCCTGTGAGTTTGGACTTGCTTGTGCTGTTTTAGGGTCAGTGTGTCGAGTAGGCAGAGGAGACCTTCCTTCATTGACTTGGTTGCTGATTTGCCAGGGATGCTGAAGTCGCAGAGAAAGATGCTGTTGTTATGCATGAGAGATATGGTGATGATCATGTCCTTGAAGCATTCTATGAAGGAGACGTTGGGCTTGGGCGGTCTGTAGATTAGCTGAAAAGTGACACTGTGTCCACTGGGGAGAGCAGAAAGTAGCATGATCAGTTTCCAAAAGAACCCAAGGTGGAGACATCCTATTCGGTGCATGACCATGCTTACTTGTGAATGATGGTGAAGGCTCCGGTGACCTAGGTTGGACCGTCTGGTTGTACAAATCTGTAGGCACTGTGGTTGACTACATCTAGGATGTTGGTGGAGGTGGATGTCATTCATGGGCCTCATTAGGAGGTCGGCAGTAACCCACCAGTGCTACAGGTGGATTGCCGCCGACCTCCTAACACTGTTCCAACGCCTGATATGTTAGAAGTCCCAGTGGCCCAGTATGTCAGGCAGGGGGAAATGTATGTCCCCATTCCCGTGTAGTGCCACAGGACTCAACGGGAATGGGGACACAGAATCACCTGCACCTTTGCCAACGGTACACTGCCAACTCATTCAAATCCTTGACATAACGTTCACAAACCACGTCCAAACTCATGTCAAGTCGGAGGAAAAGTGGCCATGTCAAATGCCCAAAATTCATGAGATTTCAAAGCCAGCCCCAAGCATGATGGCTCTATCCCAGGTGTTCCTCTAAGTCGCATACATCAAGTGCAACACATATTTTTCACCTGACTGCCATCTTGACGCTGGGTCCCTCTGCACCAATGCTGCTGGTCCTGCTCACCTCCACTCCCCTCTGCCATGCATGTGCTCCTGCAATGGGGAAAATCAACAGTTGCCCAGCTGTCATGATTCCTGCCCCTCATGTCCCCAGCTCTCGAAGATGTCAGGCTTGAGCCAGGCCACGATCACCTACATGGCCCTCAAGGGCCTCTCCATCCCTCTAAAGACCCACTTGGAGTCAGACTTGGCGCTTGTGGCACCAGACTCACTCACTCCCATAGGATAACATTGGGGATTGGACTTGTAGTGCATTGATGGGGACAAGATGGACGCCCGCACATATTTCGGTTCCCAGAACTGCATGTGCAGTCTAGTCGTTTGGCTGTGGTACAGCCCAGAGACACCTGGGATACCCAGAGACTATTTAAGCCACGCCTAGGCTGAGAAACATGCTTTGTGTTTTCTGCAGCATGACACTCACCATGTTCGGATCGGTCTCGAGTAGACCTGCATCTTTCTTCTGCGCTCAGCTCCTGCAAGAACAAGAACACTGTTAGGAACAGCCTTACCTTGCGGCGCTTGTGCCCATCATTCATCGCTCCTTCTGTTCTGCGGGCATCTTCGGCGGTGTCATTCCCATCCCGGCACGCCGCTTCCTAAGGAAAAGGGAAAAGAACAGAAAAAAGGCAGTAGTAAACATTCAGCAAATCTTCGCTTATTCTTTAAAGACTGTACGAGTTTCAAACGCTTATCTGAATCCCAGCCGCTCTGGGGAAACACTGTCTCCGGAACTTCTCATCCATCTGCAAGAGGGAAAAGACACTCCAGGTTAGTGTGGAAACATCTAGAGGCGCAGCATACTGCACTTACTCACCACATTTCTTCTTCATAGCCAGCATCCACGCTGAAAACGTTGCGGCACCTAAAAGACACAGGAAAATAATTCAGTTCAATACAAATACGAAAGGGTCGCATCGCGCATCGCGCTCTTACTCACCTTCAGTGCTACTCATCTCAGCAGCACGTCGCCATCCCCGGATGCCGGCCATCATCTAAGGAAGGAAAGGAACGAAGTTAGAGAACTGTTCAAAAGATTCATTATACTTACCTGTCGGACTCTTGCCAGTGAAGTAACTAGGCAGCAACGAGCCCGCATCAATCAACGCGCCCCTGTGCTGAAAGCAGGACGGAGAGCACACTTTCTAAGAAAACAAGGTGAGATGTGGATCATAGGGAGGGTTTGGACCCCGGGGAAGAAGGGGCTCAAGCACACAGAGACAATAGGGAGTTAAACTCTGTTAATCCCTTGTTTCAGGCCCAGTCTCCAGTCGAGTAGACTCCAGGGAAAGGTTCGAGGTCGTAAGAGCGCAGAACAGGTTGAGTGACGTCCCCGTGGATACCAGGTGAGCGTTACAGAACACAAAGCCTCACATCAAAATCCACCTGGGCGTCATGGAAACGTCCAAAACTGACCAGTTAGCCCACATGTTGGGGCAGCTACGTTCCAAAGTACATGCAGCCAGGCAGGAGACCAACACCCTGAGGAGAGAGCTGATAGTAGCCAAAGAACACTCTGATGATTTAAGCAGGCAACTTCTCCAGTCACAAACAGGGCATGCACCATTGACAGGGAGCATGCCCTCAATGCCAGCACCATCAACCAATCCCGTTCAGGTAACCCTTCCTGGGGCAGTTCCCTTGGCCCCACCCGAACGATTTATGGGGGATCCCAAGAGGTTTGCAATGTTCATGAACCAGTGCCGCCTGCACTTCCTTTGTAGACCAGGGGCCTTTCCGAATGACCAATCACGGGTCGCTTTTGTGCTATCCTACCTGAGTGGTAGCGCCACGGACTGGTCTGTACCCTTTGTGGCCCAAGACGATCCTTTGCTGCATGACTTCAGGGGCTTTCAGCAGGAGATGTAAAAGCTGTTCGCCCGTCGTACTCATGGGCAGGCATTAGACAATGAACTTCTGTCCCTACGCTAAGGAAATCAAGACCTATTAACATACATAGCCACGTTCAATAGACTTGTAGTTGAAGCAGAATGGCCAGTGGAGAAGAGAACCATGTTATTTCATCAGGAGTTGCGGGGGGTGCTCAAGGATGTTCTCGCACAAGTAGTAAACCCCCTGAAAGACTGCTCAGAATTCATTGACCTTGTTGTTCAACTGGATCATAGGTTGCAGGACCGAAGAGCAGATTGAACCAGACCGGACCCTCGCCCTATGTATGTGCGTTCAAAGGACAATATTGCCCACACAACGGAAGGTTCAGGAGAACCATTGCAAATCGGGGGGGTCAGATCCCCCTTCACTAAAGCGGAAAGGGATAAAAGGAGACAGCAGCAGTTATGTCTGTACTGTGGAAAGTCAGGCCATTTCCTTAAAGAGTGCCCTGTGAAGCCACCAAGGAGGACGGTAGGGGCCACGGACAAGGAAGATACCATCAAGGAATTTGAAAATTCCCCTGCCCGGCAAGTGTAGGGGTCCACTTGTCGAGCGAAGAAAGTGAACTACAGACCTCCCATTTTGTGGTCTTGATCAATCACCACAACCATCTCGGATGCACGCAGTAAGAGCGTACATTGACAGTGGAGCCATTGGGAATTACATCGACCAGGATCTTGCGGCAAAGATGGGGCTTCCGTTACGCCCTAAATCAACCACTGACACTGTTACCACTGTCGACAGCACGGAAATAGCTTCTGGTCCAGTATCCTAATGCACTGCAGCTTTAACCCTTCTGTGCCAGGATGGACACCAAGAATCTATCGTTTTCGACCTCATTAAGGCACCACAGTTCCGGTTGATTTTGGGAATGCCATGGTTGGTAGCTCACAATCCTCGAATCGATTGGCGAGCAAAAGAATTGGCCTTTCCCGAGACTTGCGCCCACACATGTTATCGCCAAGAGAAACAACCAATAGACACCAGAACCTCCACGCTTGCGACTGTGGCAATCGGCACCCTACCAAGTGAATACCAGGACTTTCAAGATGTCTTTCAGAAAGAACAGGCTAATACCCTGCCACCGCATAGACCATATGATTGCTAAATCGACCTGATACCCGGTGCACAAATCCCTTGTGGGCGAATTTACGCACTCACGGAACCAGAAAACCAGCACCTGAAGACCTATCTTGACCAATACCTGGCCAACGGGTTCATCCGTCCCTCGAAGTCTCCAGCAGCCAGTCCTCTATTCTTCGTACCAAAAAAGGAGGGGGACTTGAGAACGTGCATCGACTATTGCGCACTGAACCAGATTACCGTAAAAAAATATGCTAGCCCCTGCCACTGATCCCTGAATTGCTTGATCAAGTCAAAGATGCCCAAATCTACACAAAACTAGACCTGAGGGGGCATATCACCTTGTTCGCATAAAACATGGGGACAAATGGAAAACTGCTTTTCGCACCAAATACGGCTTGTACGAATATCAAGTAATGCCCTTTGGCCTTTGCAACGCGCCTGCAGCATTTCAATACTTCATGAACGATGTCCTACGGGAATTGATTGATGTCTGTGCTCTAGTGTACATCGACGATATTCTAGTATATTCCGCATCAAAGCAGGACCACGTTAAACACATCCGATCCGTATTGGAGAAACTCCATCAACACCAGCTCTAAGCTAAGCTCGAAAAGTGCTCATTCCACGTCTCCGAGGTGGAATTCCTGGGCTTTAATCTCAGCCTGAATGGAATCCGAATGGATGTACACAAGGTAGATGCTATCCAGAAATGGTCATCTCCAAATTCATTCAAGGGGGTTCAAAGTATGCTGGGTTTTGCAAACCTCTACCGCCTGTTCATCTCAGGATTTTTGCAAATCGTGCATCCCATCACATCATTGCTAAGGAAAAGCAACAAAAAGTTCCAGTGGACAACAGAAGCCGAGGAAGCTTTCCAGGAACTCAAAGCAAGATTCACATCTGCCCCAATCTTACGCCACCCTCGCCCTGATCTCCCATACCTGGTGGAAACGGACACCTCAAGCATGACTATGGGAGCCGTCCTTTCACAAAAGGACCCAGAAACGGGCCAGTTACACCCTGTTGCCTTCTGGTTGCGTAAATTCACACCCCCTGAACTCAATTACGCTACCACAGACAAAGAACTCCTGGCCATAAAGTCAGCTTTTAAGGCATGGCAGCACTACCTCTTGGGCGCCAGACACACAATCACCGTAATAGCTGACCACCGGAACCACCAGTACCTAAAACGGCAAAGGCCCAATCCTCACAACAACTACGTTGGGCCCTTTTTTTTGCTGAATATGACTACGTGATTACATTTCGATCAGGGGTGAAAAACGGGAAGGCCGATGCCCTTTCCCGTATGGGGGTGGAAGAACAAGGGTATCAGACCCCTGACCCAATAGCAATCGTCCCGAGTGACAAACTCCTGGGAATCACAGCAACCATAACTCAGAAAAAATTACATGAAGAAATCCAAAACCTGAAGAGTCGGGAGCAATTACAAGTGTGGAGTGCACAAGGAGAACATTACATGATAAAAGATCAGTTGCCCTAGTCCAGGAATCGTTTATTCTTACCAAACCAAGAACTATGAGAACAAGTCATGTCCGGTTATCATGATTCCTTGATCGAGGGCCACCCCGGAATCGCTAAAACCCTAGCCAAAGTAAAACGAAATTATTGGTGGACCACGTGGCATAAAGACATTTTCCAATTCATCCTATCTTGTGGAGTGTGTGCTCAAAACAAGTCATCCAAGCAGAAACCGGCTGGGCTATTACAACCATTGGAAATCCCACCAGCACCCTGGCACACGTTGTCCCTCGATTTTATTACTGACTTACCACCCAGTCAAGGGTTTAACACTATTCTTGTGGTCGTGGACCTATTTTCAAAAATGGCACATTTCATTCCTCTTAAGGGGCTCCTAAATGCTTCCACTCTGGTGAAGGTATTTCTTGAAGGTATTGTACGGCTCCATGCGTTTCCTTCAGTTTTGGTCTCAGATCGAGGTACTCAATTTCTATCTAACTTCTGGAGAAAATGCTGCTCTATGGCCCAGATCGACATCCGGCTATCCACCAGTCACCATCCCTAAGGGATGGTCAAACTGAGAGGACAAATCAGACGCTCGAGCAGTATCTGTGTTGCATGTTACACCAAGCTGAAGGAAGCTGGTTCGACCTATTATGGATACCTGAATATGCTTATAATAATTCAATACATACCAGCAATGGGCAGACACCCTTTTATACCATGTATGGCAGGCACCCACGTACTTCTGAGTTGGACGTTCCTACAACCCTGGAAATGCCAGCAGTCAAAACCTTGCACATGACATTTCTCAAACCTTTAAAAGGGCAGCTGAACACCTACTTCACGCTAAGAATCGCCAAAAGAAGTTTGCTGATCAACACCGAGCAAAGGCCCCCAACTACCAAGTGGGAGACAAAGTCTGGCTGGCGTCTAAACACGTGTCCATTAAAGGAACCCGAACTTTCCGTCCAAGATACCTTGGTCCATTCACCGTCACCTCCGCGATAAATCCTGTGGTGGTCAGACTAGCTTTGCCGTCAAACATGCAGATTCATCCTGTGTTCCACGTGTCTCTCCTTAAACCTGTTCAACCTGGGACCCGGGTAGCAACGCCACCACAGCCAGTAGTACTCGCAGGGGAGCCAGAATTTGAAGTCAAGGACATCCTGGATTCAAAGTACGTCAGATCCAAATTATACTACCTAGTAGACTGGAAGGGGTATGGTTCACAAGACAGGACATGGGAGCCCTGTGAGTACATCCATGCACCTCGCTTGCTTAGGCGATTTCATCAAAACCATCCAAACAAACCAGGACCAGACAGAAGAGCCACCTTGAGAGGGGCCTTGGGGGGGAGTGCTGTCATGATTCCTGCCCCTCATGTCCCCAGCCCTCAAAGATGTCAGGCTGGAGCCAGGCCACGATCACCTACATGGCCCTCAAAGGCCTCTCCATCCCTCCAAAGCCCAGAGACACCTGGGATACCCAGAGACTATTTAAGCCATGCCCAGACTGAGAAACATGCTTTGTGTTTTCTGCACCTGCAGCGTGACACTCACCATGTTCGGATCGGTCTCCAGTAGGCCTGCATCTTTCTTCTGCGCACAGCTCATGCAAGAACAAGAACACCGTTAGGAAAAGCCTTACCTTGCGGCGCTTGTGCCCATCATTCATTGCTCCTTCTGTTCTGCGGGCATCTTCGGCGGTGTCAATCCCATCCCGGCACGCCGCTTCCTAAGGAAAAGGGAAAAGAACAGGAAAAAAAGGCATTAGTAAACATTCAGCAAATCTTCGCTTATTTTTTAAAGACTGTACGAGCTTCAAACGCTTACCTGAATCCCAGCCGCTCTGGGGAAACTCTGTCTCCGGAACTTCTCATCCATCTGCAAGAGGGAAAGGACACTCCAGGTTAGTGTGGAAACATCTAGAGGCGCCGCATACTGCACTTACCGCATTTCTTCTTCATAACCGGCATCCACGCTGAAAATGTCACGGCACCTAAAAGATACAGAAAAAGAACTCAGTTCAATACAAATACGAAAGGGTTGCATCGCACATCGCGCTCTCACTCACCTTCAGCGCTACTTATTTCAGCAGTACGTCGCCCTCCCCGGACGCCGGCCATCATCTAAGGAAGGAAAGGAACGAAGTTAGAGAACTGTTCAAAAGACTCATTATACTTACCTGTCGGACTCTTTCCAGTGAAGTAACTAGGCAGCAACGAGCCTGCATCCATCAACGCGCCCCTGTGCTGAAAGCAGGACGGAGAGCACACTTTCTAAGAAAACAAGATGAGATGTGGATCAAAGGGAGGGGTTGGACCCCGGGGAAGAAGGGGTTCAAGCACACAGAGACAATAGGGAGTTAAACTCTGCCAATCCTGTGTTTCATGCCCAGTCTCCAGTCGAGTAGACTCCAGGGAAGGGTTTGAGGTTGTAAGAGGTCAGAACAGGCTGAGTGACGTCCCCGTGGATACCAGGTGAGCGTTACACCAGCCAATGTACCTGTTTATAATTATTATTTTTGTATTATTTTTATTTTTTATTTTGTACATTTGTAGGAGCACACAAAACCCACTGGTATCTAGGCAATGGTTGCAGAGGAGTAAAGAGGGAGAAAACGATTCAAGGGGAGGTTCGTAACTCAGTTGCTAAGGAAGGTTTTGAGATATTTCCTGAAGGTGAAGTATGAATGTTCATTATGCAGATGTGGTGGGAGATCGTTCCAGACAGCAGGGGTACAGGCTAAGAAGCTAGCCCTTCGCGCTCTTTTCTTGTTGAAGGTGTGATCAGATGGTGTTTGTAAGCAGATCTGATCGGTCTGGACAAGGAATGTTTTTTGATACTGTCAGTGACGTATTGGGTGGCCTCATTGTTGACACATTTGTAAGTGAGTGATAGTGTCTTGAATTTGATTCTGTCCTTAACTGGCAACCAGTGTGCAGACTTTCTGGCCTCCGAAATGTGGGCATGTCTTTCAATGTCAACAGCAGCTCGGAGAGCATTGTTTTTAAAAGTTTGGAGTTTGTCGTTTGTGCAGGTTTTTTCTGATTTTGCACAGAGTAGGGCGTTGGAGTGGTCTAGTTAGGACTCTATGAGGGCTCGGGCAATTTCACAACAATTCTGAGCCGAGAGGAAGTGTTTGCAAGCATTGATGAGTTTGGTTGCTTATCCTGCAGAGGAACCTGGCATGTCATGGTGAGTGCTGCATTGAGGTAAATGCAGAGTGTGTTGACAGATGTTGCTACCAGGATCTTGTGACCATCTATAGTGAAAGATTTGTAGGCATCATGCAACATGGCTAGGCGTGCTGGTGGACCGATGATGAGGAGCACAGTCTTGTCATCGTTGAGGCATAGGCTGTGTGCAGCCATCCAAGATTGGATGGTTTTGTAGATAGTGTTGATGCAGCGTGAGTCTGTGGGATAGTTACCTGAGAGGGGCAGGGATTTGTGTGTCATCCGCATAGTTCCCATGTGAGATACAGAGGACATCTAGTTGGTCGAATAGGGGTTTGGTAAACACATTGTATAGTGTGGGCAATACACAAGAGCCTTGAGGGACACCACAAGGGGTAGGTGTGGGGTGGCAGTGGCATCCTCTGCAAAAACTTGGGATGATCTGTTAGCCAGAAATCCATTTGGTTGCTTCCGGTGAGAAATGGGTAGCAGTGAACCATTCTTGGCATAAGATCTCATGATCCGCAATGTCAAATGCAGCAGTGAGGTCGAGCAGTAGGAGGATTGAGAGGGAGCCCTGGTTGTTAGCTGCATCAAGCTGGTTTTTGAGGTCTAGGAGGGCTGTTTCAGTACCATGTTTGGGGTGGAAACCTGATTATCGGGTTCCTAGGATTTGGTGAAGTTCCAGAATGGACTGGATCTGCAGGTAGGTGACTCTGTCCATGATTTTGAGAAGGAAGGGAACCATGGTGATAGAGCGGTAGTTGGCAGGGTGGCTGGGTCAATGGTAGGTTTATTTAGCAGCAAGGAGATCCAAGATTCTATGAGTGAGACGGGGCAGTACAGGAGGCAAAGGAAGTGTTGACAATGGCAGCAATGAGTAAGATTAGTGGTTCTGTGCATTCCTTGACGAGAGAGGCTGGACAGGCATCCCCCTTACCTTGGAAGGGCTTTAGGCCACTGATGATGTGGGCCAGGCTGGACGTGTTAACAGGTTGAAAGAGAAAGGGGGAATATTAGGTGAGTAATGGTTGAGTGGGGGCTGGTGAGCAAGAACTTGGAGGGCCTTCTGCTTAAGTTTTGTTTTTTCTTGTAGTTGAGTGATTTTTCACATGAGCGTGTCCTGGATGCTGTTGCACCAGAAAATTTCTTTGAGTATGGAAAGAAGGGGGAAGATAGGGGTGTATAACTCCTTGGGTATGGAGAAGAGTTCACGTGAGCTGGATGTGGCTTTGGAGATTCTCTCATTGTAGGTTGCAGCTTTGGTAGTTAGGATGGCTTGTTTGTAGTGGAATGAAGTGCTTGAGTAGGGAGCTTTGTTGGCTGGGGTGGGATCCTTGCGCCAGGCTCCTTCTGCTGCTCTTTTGGAGGCTCTGATCAAGCAGCGGTTGGCGGTTAACCAAGAGTTGAGGTGAGCAGTGTTTTTAGCTTTCTTGTCTTTGAGGGGAGCTATGTGGTCGATGGATGCACTTAGCAGAGAGTTGTAGTGCTCTACTAGGGTGGTTGTGTCTTGTGTGGGAGGGATGATTTGGTCCAGGAGTTGCACAAGGCGGTCATATGTGAGGTTGCGTAAGGGGCATAATGGTGGAAGGGCTAGCTGCAGGTTTGGCGGGAGACACAGGGGTCGGTATGGAAAAGGTGATGGTGTGGTGGTCAGACCATGGGCATAGGTGATTGGACAGGACAATGATGTTGCTGTTATGCACTACAATCCAATCAAGGGCGCGGCCATGGGTATGAGTGGGATGTGTAATGCGTTGGGAGCAGCCTAGGGATTGCAGTGAGTTTGAGAGGGTGGTGGCATCATGCCCGTGTGGGTCGTAGAAACCCAGGTTAAGGTCCCCTTGGAGTAAGAGTTGTGCTGAGGGCTTGAGATTAGATGAGACAAGCTGGATGAGGTCCTCCTCGAAGGAGTGGGTTGTACTGGGCAGGTGGTAGATGAGGTGAATGTCTGTTGGATGCTGTATTTGAGCAGGTGAGTTTGGCTGAGGGGATTTCGCAGTTGGGGGGAACAGTGGATTTGATAGCGTGCAACAGGTGAGAATCCTTGAAAAGAAGGGCAAACCCCCACACCTTTTTGGATGATCTGTCACTGCGTAACATGAAATAGCCACTAGGGATTGCTATGGACAGGATGGGACCATGTCTGGAGGTGAGCCATATTTTGGTGAGTGCCAGAAGGTCAAGGTTTTGATCTGTGAAGAGGTCAAGGATTTCATGGACGTGGACCAGCTGAGATCTAGTGTTCAACAGTGTGCAATGGAGGTGAGTAAGTAAGGGCCGTCTGCACATGGGTGGGGCAGGTTCTGGAGATGAGGGCATGGGACATGCTGGCGTGAGGAAGGGGTCGAAGCAAGTCTAGCATTAGAGGTAGGTATGTGTTCAGGGCTGATGCACAGTTTGAGGCGGTGGTTGAGTCTGGCGTTATTGTGAGGGATATCAATGTGGGGGGGTGGGAGGAGTGGGAAGCTAGGTAAGTCATCCTTTCAGACAAAGATTGAGGGTGTGTACTCCTGTGAGGCGTACCGGTATACCAGCTATGGGTAGTTCTGTGGGCATGTGCCGGCATAGTTAGGGAGGTGGCTGCCACTTTGAACTGGGGGAGTTTAGTGGTAAGTACAGGCTGTGCATATTGAAGTGGTTGAGCAAGTGGGGAGGAGAGTGCTGGTCCTGTGGGTGCTGCCAGAGGTGAGCCGGCCTGGGTAGGCAGCGGAATAGTGCAGGCGAAGGGGGGGTGTTGATCTGAGGAGCGATGCTGCAAGCTCCGCTCGGTGAGTGGGCTCTTGTCATAGAGGCGGCGTGAGTGCAATAGGCAGGTTGACTAGTTGGTGAAAGGGGGTCATGAGGAGTGAGTAGTGTGGGATGGAACGGAATAGGTGGCGAGGAAGCAGCGAGATGTGCCTGGTAATGCTGTTCGTGAAGGTAATGTGCCGTGATATGGCAGTGAGGGTGGTCGGAGGGTGGGAAAGCATAATGCGGCAGCTCATATAATGGACTGGATTAAATTGTTCTTTTATAATGTGCTTAATACCAGAGATTGGTTTCTAAGTGCATTATCGGGATTCAAAGTTGTGTTGGGCTGCATTGTCTTGCTTCAAAGTCAAACTCGTTGCCCCTGAGCTAGCCCCCTTACCTTAATTTCCATCTCCCCACTTCCCCAATAAATCCCCTGCCACTTACATCTACTTACCCCAACCCTACCATGTAACTCTCATCAATGCTTGGTTCCTCTATCCAGTCAACATCATACCCTTTCTATGAATCCATCAATACACCCCCATGACTCCTGTAGCACCCTGTACCACTGAACCCCTATACCCCTACTGTCTCCTCCACATCTCACAAGGGTGAGCTGAAATCCACCCACATATCTGCTCCTACCACTACGCTGATGTGCATGGTGTGTGGCCATACCACCTGATGGGCCGCCTCTGTCTCCAACCAAGGTGTAGCACCTCTCCTTCTGTGCTGCTCTGCCACCACCCCTGGCAGGGTCGGACCAATTTTCCTGTCATATGTGGCCATGTCTTTTGGTGGAGCCATACCTATGCACCCACTCTCCATTATGTTCCGCACAGCGCACCCTACTATCCTATACATGAACAGTTGTGGCACATCTATCTACAACCCCTTACCATGTCCTTCATAAACCATCACCCTGCAGTACCTCTGCAAACCTCAACCCCTACATCTCCCTGTGTGTCATCCTACACCCATGCCTCTATGCCCCTTCAACACAGGACCGACAACCTCTGTCAGCTCCCAGGCACCCCATCAAGGCCATCACCAGCTCCAATCTCCATGTTAAATCCCCCCTTCTCCACCCACTCCTGTTACCTTGACGTCTCTCCAAAGGTCTGCATCTGCTTCCTCTGGGTCTTCATGCTACCACTTTGGCACCCCCTGTGTCAGTGCACCCACCTCAGAGACATCCCACATCTGACCTGTCATGGCTGACACAAACTCAGCCAGCTGCCAAATACATGCCCTACCAATGAGCCAAAGGCACACCCTTTGCATCTCATGGGGTTCATGCCCCACCTTCCATGGCTATTCACCCCTGACCACTGAACCAGGCAACAACTGTCATAGGTCTGCATAGGCAAAGGTCCTTGCTAAATACCATTAATGAACACAAACTAGCTTCTTAATACTGTATAGAGCTCCTTGCTCTACCAATTTCCCTGAGTCAGAACTTCCTTTGCTCATTCCTTCTACTAAAACCCAACACTAAATGTATCCTCTTAGGAGACATTAATCTGCGATACAATGACCAATCTGACCATAAAGCAACAGCCTTCTACAATGCATTTTCAGAAATGCAATTTAAACAGCTTGTCAGGTAACAGCAGACCCCATTTCAGTTCCGCTAGGTATTCCTCGAGGCTCCTGCCTCTCCCTTACGCTCTATAATGCAAACAATAAACTACTATTTGCATTACTGGATGCAAAGGGAGTAATATATACCAACTTCGCTGACGATACACAAATACTCAATTGGATGAATCCTCAATTGGATTCTAACACTGAACACTTCAGTTCTCCTTGAAGACATCCCAGAAATGTCATGGACTGGTCACTTCCTCATCAAATGTAATATTATCACAACAAGGGACCCCCCCATCCCCACCGGCCATCTCTTCTCTACCCACTCTGATGAGAAACACTAGGAAACTCACCCCAGAAAATGTTACTCCACTGCTCAATAAATTAATTAACACCTAACCACCAATATATCCTAACCCAGATGTGATCTCACTACATTATCATACCTGCCTGCAATCAGCTATTGATGAAATAGCTCCTCTCAGATCTAAACAACCTAAACTTAAGCGCAGCAACACATGGTTTAATGACGATCTCTTTGAGCTTAGTAGGAAAAAAAGAGTGCTTGAACACCTCTACAGAAAAAAACAGTGATTCAAAAAAAGAACTCCAACTAGTAGCTAAATCCTATAACTTGGAAATATATACCCAAAAAGCAAACTCACTAAACCTGTGCATCTCTAATACCACTTCAAATAGCAAAGAGCTATTTGCCATTATCAAAGAACTGGAAACACCCGTCCCTCCTCCCAGTACAGCCAAAGCAAGTAAAGCTTGGTGTACCACCATCCAAGACACACTAGACGCCAAAATAAATACCTTACAAAATAAAATGGACTCAGAAAAAAAATACTAGGAATAACCCCTGAGCCAGCCCTGCCCCTATTACTAGATTTTACAACTAAAATACCGGAATTCCACTTCAACTCAGTGACTGTAGACCAAGTACTAAAAATGATAGCCTCTCTCAAACCCTCTAACTGTAAAGGAGACAACTTTCCTGCCAAACTAGTTAAGGATTGTGCCCCTACGTTATCACCCACCATCACTAATTTCATGAACACTTCCTTTGTCACCTATACAATTCCAGCTAACATTAAAGAAGCTTGGGTCATCCCCCTCCTCAATAAACCATCACTATATCCCACTTTGCCCACCAACTATAGACCCATCACCACAGTCCCATCACCACAGTCCTGCTATTACATGACCTCTCTGCGGCATTCAATCTAGTAGATCGGAACAAACTTTGTCTAACTCTAATGAACAACTTCCATTTCTCCAAGGAAGCCACTGCCTAGATTAAATAATTTCTCTCTGACCGTACTTCCAGCGTAGCCATAGGAGAGGTAACAGCAGACCCCATTTCAGTTCCGCTAGGTATTCCTCGAGGCTCCTGCCTCTCCCTTACGCTCTATAATGCATACAATAAACTACTATTTGCAGTACTGGATGCAAAGGGAGTAATATATACCAACTTCGCTGACGATACACAAATACTTATGCCAATAACAGGCATTCTCAAACAGGACATCATTTGTGTGAATAAAATGTATTACATCATCCCGAACTGGATGGCAGCAAACAGTCTCTGCCTAAATGGAGAAAAAACAGAGATCCCTATAGTAGGAAGTCCCACCAGACTAGCCAAACTCCACCCACAATATACAGCTATAGTCCTGAATAAAGCATTAAGAGCAGCACTAGGTATAAAAAAGAAAACACATATCACAGCACAGGAGAGAGGCACATTGGTTACCTATCCAAGCCAGGATACTCCACAAATTCTTACCCTGACACATAAATGTGTTACAGGTGAAGCCTCCAGGTATCTTAATAAAGCCTTAGCCGTATAATTTGAACAAGAAAGCTGAGATCCAATGCTAACGCACAGTTACACATGCCCCGATTCAAGAACTCTAGAACAAGCAGCTCTAGTTTTCTAGTAATGAGCCTTCACTAAACAAATTCAAGAAGCTCCTCAAAACTTGCCAATTTAACAAGTACTAATGTAACAACAAACACACACATAGCAATACAACAAATCTTTATGTCTACCTAGAAACTAAGTTTATTAATTAAGCAATAAGTCTGTAATCTTCCATGAAACAAAACACTCTTTTCGTGTCTGTAACTGAAACATTTCAGTATATTGTACCTGGAATAACTATGACTAATACCAAGTATACTGCATAACTATGCCGTGATACCCCTGGGTTTGGGCGTACAACAAATGCATTAAATAAATACAAATAAATCCTTTTCACCCCTCTGTGTTAACCATCCTATGGCACTTTTCACTGTTACAGCCCCACCTCCACCTTCAATCACCCCCCCCCCCTCTGTTGACTCTCCCTGCCAAATACAGACCCATGGATTGTCCCCCTGCCCTGCTCCCTGGGAAAGGGCAACATAGATACCTGCCCTCAATCCCACTCCCATGCACTGGGCTCTGCTTGCCTCGCTTGCCTGCCCCTCTTTTCGCGGCTGGGCATGCACTGTAAAAGGTTGCTGGAGCACCTCCTGCAAAAGCTGAGTACTGTAGCTCCACAGTAACTTCCACATCTCATCATGTCAAGCTTGTGCTTACAAACCTATGTCCAACAGTTAATGCAGCCCAGCCCGAACAGAAAACAGAACCTTGACTGCCCAGCAGACATGTCTTATGTGTGCTCAGCCACACCCAGCCCTGCTGTCCCCGGTCCCAGTGCAGTGTCCAAATATCCATGAATGACAAAGTGGACTGCATATCCTCCGGGACACACCATGCACATCATGCACACACCACCACACACACCAGCACATCCACACATGCCTCCACACATCACTGCCAAATGAAACATACATCTACAACATACTGCGCCAACTCCCACAAGACTAATGGTGAAGGGTGTTGCCTGATTTGTGAATACAATACTGACACCATTGCTAGAACATCCTTCTATGACAGCACAGCCAAAATGTGTAGAGGCATTTGTACTACAACCTCCTTGCTGATCTGCAGCAACCACCACCCAATGGCTGAGTTCAGAATGACCTGCTGCATGGATCATCAGTGTGTATGAAGTCACACATTTGCCATATGGCTATCTTAAACAGGCCATCCATAGTGAAAGACAACACATGAGAACCGCTTCAATTATCCCTGGATGACCATATCTCCAATACATGCATCATTTGTGTTTCAGAACGTCCTACATGGATCAGAAACTCTTACACTGCAAGCAGCAACAGATACACACAATATTTAACACAAAGATCTGCAGAGAGTCCCTTTGCTCACCCTACCTAATCAGAAAGAAATGCAAACTCACAGGCAGCAAGCACCATCACACCTTAATCCACCTGCAGAAACGTCTTGGGCAAACAAGAACCATTGTGTGCACTACACAATTAACCTTCCATTTACTGGCTCTCAGCTCCCATTATCCTCTTGGCCCCCTGCCTCTCCCGGTAGATAACAAATAGGTAGGTCCACCTATGCAACAGGTAGCTTCGCATATACAATTGAGGATGCAACTTAAGATTTGTTTCAACAGTACTCACACGCTGTGAGAACAGCCACTCCTCCTACACCAATGGATGGATGAAAGGTACCTGTGTTCAACACTTGTCCAGTGTCTGTGTATCTCTAAGTCAATGCAGGTCTGGACTGTATGATATGCCTGGCCAATGTATTTCAGGTGGATTCTACCCTTACTGTCAGATGGTGTGTAAGATGTACATGTTGGCTGTGTCACATTGCTCACCTTCAATGCCTACAAGCAAGTCTCAATGGATGTCCCCACAAGCAGATGCATGTGGCAGGCAAGGCTTATGTTGGAAAAGACACTTGTCAGGAAGGTTGACATGTCCTTTTGTTCTTCCAGTAAATTGCCTGTATCACCCAGATGTGCAATATTTATTATGACATGTCAGGTGACATACCATTTGCACCCTTGCATCAGGTTCTGCTTGCTATACACTTATTTGTTTGTGAATGGGAAGAGCAAGAGGGCAGAGTTGGTAAAGTGCCAATACTTAACAGTGAAATCTGATTTAAAAGATTGGTAACATCACCCTGTCCAGTGCAGTTTCCCATGATGCTCTCCACCCTGGGTGTGTGCCACAAACCTATGTAATGCCCACTGTGTAACAAACTCCTACCCCTGAGATGCGTCCTGCATGCAGTTGCAACAACTATCAATGTCAAAAATATATTTTAACCACATAATCGGCATCCCTGTAGGCCCATACCACAACTGAAGTGAGGACAAGTGTAGAGTATTGTGCTGCTGCATTACTTAGAGATCCAGGGGAAGGCCTACTTAGTCCATTTAAGAAAATACTTATACTACCTCCCCACAACAGTGGACTCTAAACTCACTGTAACAGTTCTTGAAAGAACATTTGGTCATCCTCTGCAAGATACAGATATGCCATAACAACTGCCTCTACACACTTTCCACCCATCACCCAACCCAAGACAGTGTGAGATGCATCCCCTTGCAACCTCCCCGGTTGATATTGTACCACTACATGGGCATACACTGCCCACCCACTGTCTCCTCATACATGTATCTGATACCCTCAACATGCCACGTGTCATATCATGAGGATGTCCTCCAAATCTTCCGCAAAGCAATACAGCTACTCACAGAATACACAAATATGTATACATGACGTAATGTTACACAACCCTTACTATCAACAGTTCTTGTTCACATTAATGTGAACACTGCAGCATTACACATGAGACATGAGGAAGACATTTAAGCCTCCGATATCCGCGCCTCACCACCAATGCACAGCATACTTCACACATCATCCGCACATACTTGTCATGTGAATGATCCTGGGAGGGAGGCCGGGAGGATAGCTCAGGGGCTACGAGTTTGTCTTGAAAGGAAGATAAGGCATAGCAACACAAGTTTGAACCCTGGGCTCGTGCTTAGAAACCGGTCCCGGTATTAAGCATGTTATAAAAGATCAATTATAAATATAATAATTATAATTTGATGTGGATTGTGAGAGTCAGGTTTGTTGCATGCTCATGCATCATGGAGCAGCTACTTGACATGGCATGTGTCAGGATACGGCATGCAAGGCTAACAAGACAGGAGTGTACGTTTAATATCACACAAAAAAGAAGCAACTGCATCCCCCCTCACCAAAAACATGGGTACAGGAACATCCTGAGGAGTCTGACTTGAAGCATTATGTCGTGGAGGTGTAATTAGTAATACAAAGCACATGCATAGAGATCAATGATGTAGGATAACTCACCTATTAAGTGACAGTGACCATCACCCAATTATCACCATATTTAATTGTATATGTCCAACCGCACAAAACAACACACCACGCCCCTGGTAGAACACTACATAATGAAAGGACACTCTGAAAATGTGATTACATGGACCGTTCTAGAGAAAGTATCAGTACCCAGAAGAGGTGGAAATATAGCTGCCCTCCTGTTGAAAAGGGAACAGACAATACGATTTTAGCAAGACAAGGGGAGGACAGGCAGAAAAAGGGACAAATCTGCCCCCTGCCATGACTAGCAATATTGTGTGAAGACTTTCAGTGCTGCAAAAGAGTTATCGTGAGCAGGCACAGTAAGTAGAAACCTCATATAACACACGAAGAGTTAAGATGCAAACACACACATGAGGACCACTATGAGTAAAACAACCAACCATTCCACCCTGGGACCTCACCTGGTCCATGGTAGGGGATTATTAATCGAAAGCCGCAAACCACAGGCACTCTCTGACATGAGGGTCTCTCTGTTTTTCTAATGATTACAATAGAGAACATTGACCATTGTTATCCCAATTATTCATTGGAGTTAACAAGTGGGCACTGACTTGGGTGCCAAAATATGGGTATTTCCCAGTTGGAACTCTATGAAATTAGACAGTTCCAGCACTGAGACGAATATACAGTACTAAAATAATACTATCCTTAAAAAATGTTTGTACTAAAACTCCACAGATTAACATTAGGCATGGATACAGAGGGTGTCCAGTCATAATATCGAAAAAATAAAGTCGAATGACAAAAAAGTCGAATCAATAATGTCGAAAAAAAAAAAAGTCGAATTTGTTTTTTTATTATTTATATATTTTTTTTGGGTTTGGTAAGTAAAAAAAAGGGGTAAAATAAAAAAAAAAAATAGAAAAAAAAGGGGGGTTGGGGGGGAACCCCCCCATTTGGAATAAAAAACGTATTAAAACAAATTCGACTTTTTTTTTTTCGAGATTATTTTTTCGACATTTTGACTTTCGATTTTATTGATTTCGATTTTATGTCTAGGAACCGATACAGAGGCTAGAAAACTACTGCCAGCTGCCAAATACATGCCCTACCAATGAGCCAAAGGCACACCCTTTGCATCTCATGGGGTTCATGCCCCACCTTCCATGGTTATTCACCCCTGACCACTGAACCAGGCAACAACTGTCATAGGTCTGCATAGGCAAAGGTCCTTGCTAAATACCATTAATGAACACAACCTAGCTTCTTAAGACTGTATAGAGCTCCTTGCTCTACCAATATCCCTGAGACAGAACTTCCCTTGCTCATTCCCCCTACTAAAACCCAACACTAAATGTATCCTCTTAGGAGACATTAATTTGGGATACAATGACCAATCTGACCATAAAGCAACAGCCTTCTACAATGCATTTTCAGAAATGCAGTTTAAACAGCTTGTCAATGCCCCAACCCATTCAAAAGGATGAATCCTCAATTGGATTCTAACACTGAACACTTCAGTTCTCCTTGAAGACATCACAGAACTGTCATGGACTGGTCACTTCCTCATCAAATGTAATATTATCACAACAAGGGACACCCCCACCCCCGCCGGCCATCTCTTCTCTACCCACTCTGATGAGAAACACTAGGAAACTCACCCCAGAAAAAGTTACTCCCCGGCTCAATAAATTAATTAACCCAACCACCAATATATCCTAACGCGTATGTGATCTCACTACATTATCATACCTGCCTGAAATCAGCTATTGATGAAATAGCCCCTCTCAGATCTAAACAACCTAAACTTAAGCGCAGCAACACATGGTTTAATGACGATCTGAGCTTAGTAGGAAACAAAGAGTGCTTGAACACCTCTACAGAAAAAAAAACAGTGATTCCAAAAAAGAACTGCAACTAGTAGCTAAATCCTATAACTTGGAAATATATACCCAAAAAGCAAACTCATTAAACCTGCGCATCTCTAATACCACTTCAAATAGCAAAGAGCTATTTGCCATTATCAAAGAACTGGAAACACCCGTCCCTCCCCCCAGTACAGCCAAAGCAAGTAAAGCTTGGTGTACCACCATCTAAGACGCCAAAATAAATACCTTACAAAATAAAATGGACTCAGAAAAAAAAAAATACTAGCAATAACCCCTGAGCCAGCCCTGCCCTATTACTAGATTTTACAACTAAAATACCAGAATTCCACTTCAACTCAGTGACTGTAGACCAAGTACTAAATATGATAGCCTCTCTAACCCTCTAACTGTAAAGGAGACAACTTTCCTGCCAAACTAGTTAAGGATTGTGCCCCTACCTTATCACCCACCATCACTAATTTCATGAACACTTCCTTTGTCACCTATACAATTCCAGCTAACATTAAAGAAGCTTGGGGCATCCCCCTCCTCAATAAACCATCCCTAGATCCCACTTTCCCCACCAACTATAGACCCATCACCACAGTCCCCTTGCTATCAAAAATCATAGATAAAATTGCCTACAACCAAGTCCAATTTCACCTTGAAAATAACCACTTGCTAGGAGAAAGACAATCAGGCTTTCACCCAGGTCACAGCACAGAGACAGCATTGCTGGATCTAAAAAAAACAGATGGACGCGGTGAGGGACTCAGGGAAACTATGGATCCTGCTATTACATGACCTCTCTGCGGCATTCAATCTAGTAGATCGGAACAAACTTTGTCTAACTCTAATGAACAACTTCCATTTCTCCAAGAAAGCCACTGCCTAGATTAAATAATTTCTCTCTGACCGTACTTCCAGCGTAGCCATAGGAGAGGTAACAGCAGACCCCATTTCAGTTCCGCTAGGTGTTCCTCGAGGCTCCTGCCTCTCCCTTACGCTCTATAATGCATACAATAAACTACTATTTGCAGTACTGGATGCAAAGGGAGTAATATATACCAACTTCGCTGACGATACACAAATACTTATCCCAATAACAGGCATTCTCAAACAGGACACAATTTGTGTGAATAAAATGTATTCCATCATCCCGAACTGGATGGCAGCAAACAGTCTCTGCCTAAATGGAAAAAAAACAGAGATCCTTATAGTAGGAAGTCCCACCAGACTAGCCAAACTCCACCCACAATATACAGCTATAGAACTGAATAAAGCATTAAGAGCAGCACTAGGTATAAAAAAAGAAAACACATATCACAGCACAAGAGAGAGGCACATTGGTTACCTATCCAAGCCAGGATACTCCACAAATTCTTACCCTGACACATAAATGTGTTACAGGTGAAGCCTCCAGGTATCTTAATAAAGCCTTAGCCGTATAATTTCAACAAGAATGCTGAGATCCAATGCTAACGCACAGTTACACATGCCCCGATTCAAAAACTCTAGAACAGGCAGCTCTAGTTTTCTAGTAATGAGCCTTCACTAAACAAATTCACGAAGCTCCTCAAAACTTGCCAATTTAACAAGTACTAATGTAATAACAAACACACACATAGCAATACAACAAATCTTTATGTCTACCTAGAAACTAAGTTTATTATTCAAGCAATAAGTCTGTAATCTTCCATGAAACAAAGCACTCTTTGCCATATTTTCGTGTCTGTAACTGAAACATTTCAATGTATTGTACCTGGAAGAACTATGACTAATACCAAGTATACTGTATAACTATGCTGTGAAACCCCTGGGTTTGGGCGTACAACAAATGCATTAAATAAATACAAATAAATCCTTTTCACCCCTCTGTGTTAACCATCCTATGGCACTTTTCACTGTTACAGCCCCACCTCCACCTTCAATCACCCCCCCCCTGTTGACTCTCCCTGCCAAATACAGATCCATGGATTGTCCCCCTGCCCTGCTCCCTGGGAAACTGCAACATAGATACCTGCCCTCAATCCCACTCCCATGCACTGGGCTCTGCTTGCCTCGCTTGCCTGCCCCTCTTTTCGCGGCTGGGCATGCACTGTAAAAGGTTGCTGGAGCACCTCCTGCAAAAGCTGAGTACCGCAGCTCCACAGTAACTTCCACATCTCATCATGTCAAGCTTGTGCTTACAAACCTATGTCCAACAGTTAATGCAGCCCAGCCCGAACAGTAAACAGAACCTTGACTGCCCAGTAGACATGTCTTATGTGTGCTCAGCCACACCCAGCCCTGCTGTCCCCGGTCCCAGTGCAGTGTCCAAATATCCATGAATGACAAAGTGGACTGCATGTCCTCCGGGACACACCATGCACACACCACCACACACACCAGCACATCCACACATGCCTCCACACATCACTGCCAAATGAAACATAGATCTACAACATACTGCGCCAACTCCCACAAGACTAATGGTGAAGGGTGTTGCCTGAATTGTGAATACAATACTGACACCATTGCTAGAACATCCTTCTATGACAGCACAGCCAAAATGTGTAGAGGCATTTGTACTACAACCTCCTTGCTGATCTGCAGCAACCACCACCCAATGGCTGAGTTCAGAATGACCTGCTGCATGGATCATCAGTGTGTATGAAGTCACACATTTGCCATATGGCTATCTTAAACAGGCCATCCATAGTGAAAGACAACACATGAAAACCGCTTCAATTATCCCTGGATGACCATATCTCCAACACATGCATCATTTGTGTTTCAGAACGTCCTACATGGATCAGACACTCTTACACTGCAAGCAGCAACAGATACACACAATATTTAACACAAAGATCTGCAGAGAGTCCCTTTGCTCACCCTACCTAATCAGAAAGAAATGCAAACTCACAGGCAGCAAGCACCATCACACCTTAATCCACCTGCAGAAACGTCTTGGGCAAACAAGAACCATTGTGTGCACTACACAATTAACCTTCCATTTACTGGCTCTCAGCTCCCATTATCCTCTTGGCCCCCTGCCTCTCCCGGTAGATAACAAATAGGTAGGTCCACCTATGCAACAGGTAGCTTCGCATATACAATTGAGGATGCAACTTAAGATTTGTTTCAACAGTACTCACACGCTGTGAGAACAGCCACTCCTCCTACACCAATGGATGGATGACAGGTACCTGTGTTCAACACTTGTCCAGTGTCTGTGTATCTCTAAGTCAATGCAGGTCTGGACTGTATGATATGCCTGTCCAATGTATTTCAGGTGGATTCTACCCTTACTGTCAGATGGTGTGTAAGATGTACATGTTGGCTGTGTCACATTGCTCACCTTCAATGCCTACAAGCAAGTCTCAATGGATGTCCCCACAAGCAGATGCATGTGGCAGGTAAGGCTTATGTTGGAAAAGACACTTGTCAGGAAGGTTTACATGTCCTTTTGTTCTTCCAGTAAATTGCATGTATCACCCAGATGTGCAATATTTATTATGACATGTCAGGTGACATACCATTTGCACCCTCGCATCAGGTTCTGCATGCTATACACTTATTTGTTTGTGAATGGGAAGAGCAAGAGGGCAGAGTTGGTAAAGTGCCAATACTTAACAGTGAAATCTGATTTAAAAGATTGGTAACATCACCCTGTCCAGTGCAGTTTCCCATGATGCTCTCCACCCTGGGTGTGTGCCACAAACCTATGTAATGCCCACTGTGTAACAAACTCCTACCCCTGAGATGTGTCCTACATGCAGTTGCAACAACTATCAATGTCAAAAATATATTTTAACCACATAATCGGCATCCCTGTAGGCCCATACCACAACTGAAGTGAGGACAAGTGTAGAGTATTGTGCTGCTGCATTACTTAGAGATCCAGCGGAAGGCCTACTTAGTCCATTTAAGAAAATACTTATACTACCTCCCCACAACAGTCGACTCTAAACTCACTGTAACAGTTCTTGAAAGAGCATTTGGTCATCCTCTGCAAGATACAGATATGCCATAACAACTGCCTCTACACACTTTCCACCCATCACCCAACCCAAGACAGTGTGAGATGCACCCCCTTGCAACCTCCCCGGATGATATTGTACCACTACATGGGCATACACTGCCCATCCACTGTCTCCTCATACATGTATCTGATACCCTCAACATGCCACGTGTCATATCATGAGGATGTCCTCCAAATCTTCCGCAAAGCAATACAGCTACTCACAGAATACACAAATATGTATACATGACGTAATGTTACACAACCCTTACTATCAACAGTTCTTGTTCACATTAATGTGAACACTGCAGCATTACACATGAGACATGAGGAAGACATTTAAGCCTCCGATATCCGCGCCTCACCACCAATGCACAGCATACTTCACACATCATCCGCACATACTTGTCATGTGAATGATCCTGGGAGGGAGGCCGGGAGGATAGCTCAGGGGCTACGAGTTTGTCTTGGAAGGAAGATAAGGCATAGCAACACAAGTTTGAATCCTGGGCTCGTGCTTAGAAACCGGTCCCGGTATTAAGCATGTTATGAAAGATCAATTATAATTATAATAATTATAATTTGATGTGGATTGTGAGAGTCAGGTTTGTTGCATGCCCATGCATCATGGAGCAGCTACTTCACATGGCATGTGTCAGGATACGGCATGCAAGGCTAACAAGACAGGAGTGTAAATTTAATATCACACAAAAAAGAAACAACTGCATCCCCCCTCACCAAAAACATGGGTACAGGAACATCCTGAGGAGTCTGACTTGAACCATTATGTCGTGGAGGTGTAATTAGTAATACAAAGCACATGCATAGAGATCAATGATGTAGGATAACTCACCTATTTAGTGACAGTGACCATCACCCAATTATCACCATATTTAATTGTATATGTCCAACCGCACAAAACAACACACCACGCCCCTGGTAGAACACTACATAATGAAAGGACACTCTGAAAATGAGATTACATGGACCGTTCTAGAGAAAGTATCAGTACCCAGAAGATGTGGAAATATAGCTGCCCTCCTGTTGAAAAGGGAACAGACAATAAGATTTTAGCAAGACAAGGGGAGGACAGGCAGAGAAAGGGACAGATCTGCCCCCTGCTATGACTAGCAATATTGTGTGAAGACTTTCAGTGCTGCAAAAGAGTTATCGTGAGCAGGCACAGTAAGTAGAAACCTCATATAACACACGAAGAGTTAAGATGCAAACACACACATGAGGACCACTATGAGTAGAACAACCAACCATTCCGCCCTGGGACCTCACTTGGTCCATGGTAGGGGATTATTAATTGAAAGCCGCAAACCACGGGCACTCGCTGACATGAGGGTCTCTCTGTTTTTCTAATGATTACAATAGAGAACATTGACCATTGTTATCCCAATTATTCATTGGGGTTAACAAGTGGACACTGACTAGGGTTCCAAAATATGGGTATTTCCCAGTTGGAACTCTATGAAATTAGACAGTCCCAGCACTGAGACGAATATATAGTACTAAAATAATACTATCCTTAAAAAATGTTTGTACTAAAACTCCACAGATTAACATTAGGCATGGATACAGAGGCTAGAAAACTACGATTCCCATTTTCCATTTGCATAAGCCTAATGTGAGAACAGCTATATAACAGAGGGGGAGTCTCTGTAGTAATCAAAATCAATAAAAAGACTACAACATTATGCGCTGAAAATCCCATAAGAAAAAATCTCTCTTGTTTGATGCAAAAGCCTAGAGACAACCATGGCCTGGAAAGTGAGGGAACTATAACTCCCATGACCAACTGGGATATTTGTAGTTTCAACGCTGTGTCAGATTAGAAAAGATAATACAACCGAGATGGAACGCATCGATAGAACTGATGAGTCATTGTGAACCATACCTATAGCTATATGAAGTAAAAACATTGTTATTTGAAAACAGTACCGAAAACTGAATCACGTGAACGCTAGCCATGTAAATACAGCCGTATCCAAGATGGTGACTGCACCTACTGTGGCCGCACGATTCGAAACAGATCGGGACATGGAAAGTAAGGTAAGCCCAAGAGTGTACTCTAAACAAAGAATGCCGATAGAATTAGCAGGGATAAAAGCCTGGTCGCAGAATACCCGGCTGTGGTATACGGCTGTAATAATAAAAAATCAAGATTGAATGGCACAAAGCGGGATGTTCTGAGACTCTGCCTGCAACTGCACTAATACCAATGAGTTCTAAGGTGTTTGATTGTTTTCCAGATAGAACGAGTAGAGATAACAGCCAGGTCACAAAATATCCGGCTGTGGGATATGGTTTCAATAGAACAATCACTATAGGATGTGACGAAGCGGGAGAGCTCTAACAAATGTTTTGAGACTGTGCCCGTAATTGCACTAATGCCAATGAGACATAAGGTATTTAATTGGTTTGCCTACATAAAAACCACAAATTCCATCCCAGAAAGAATTGATAATAGACTGTAATGATGGGCATGCAACATTAAGGAACACAAGAACAGAAGGGAACCCACAGAAGACAGGTAATTGAGAACCCTGATCCCTATGACGTGTTGTATGAGGTTTTTTGTTAGGCTGATGACACAAATCAGTGGAAGAGCAACAGTAACACTTAGTTAACTGTTCCACAGGTACACATTTAGAACCTGGCCTCACAGAGAGACTATTTCTCTTTTTTTTTATTTGGTTTAGTTGAAAATATCAACTTTTCAAATTTATCAAACAACTTTAAATAATTCATTCTTATAAAATTAACTAATTTCATTGCTTATTACACAGAACAATTCCAAATAAAGTTCAAATCAACTTAGGATGATTACACATCATCCAAATAAAATTTCCATCCCTATTATACAGTCTTATCATTAGTCCAAAATTACTTCCAAATTTGATTGACACTATGCCACTATACCATTATATTTGAAACTGTGTCAGAAGCCACCAGCCGCCACCACCCGCACCCAAGAGCCCAATGAGTTTTCACTCTTGCTCCTGCATGAGGGTTGCATCCAAAAAGTGGACTATTGCCACTCCCAGCTTCGTATTAGCAAATAGCTTTTGAAAAATGTGTGATCTTTTGACCGGACAGTAGGAGCCAAAAAGACCCTTAAAATACAGATTACTGATGGGGGGCATGGCCAACTGCGCAATGCGGTAGACGTGCGCCTCTGGAGCTCCCGCTGCCGCGGCCTAACATCCTGTTATACACAACTACTTAAGACCATCTGGTGACCCCCAAAATATGATCTCCGGTGCGTGATACCCCAGGGCACGTCTGGGGCGAATTCCAGCCTGAAACGCGCCGGGGTTGCAGAGGTGGGAGCCCGGGAAGGAGACGCTGGTGAGGCTCGACGACGAACCAAGATGGCCGCCGGAGCACTGGGCGCACTTTGAGTGGGGACCGGACCATCCACGCACTCTGTGGTGGTTGCCAGTCGGAGTCGGGGACGGAGCTCCGGAGGACTGGCAAGGGCCGGGAGGTACGGCGTGGCCCAGTGGGACCCCAACTGGAGGAATTGGCTGGCCGGACTCTGAGCCGCTCCACCCGGACGAGGAGAGACGGGCCCGGCCAGGTGATCGCCGCAACAAAGACCCGCATACAGCGGTGAGTGCCCGGCTACGGACATGGGGAAAGACAAAGCTAGACGGCCCACCATGCAAAACAGAATCTAACAGTACACAATCCCTCCAACGCAACCCCCCTGACTCCCAACCACTGCCGTCGGTAGAGGAGGTCTCGGTACCTGGACTCTCCCTGAGGGACGTTATGGCGGCTATAGCAGACTCCCGCACATCAGTGGAGCAGAAGATGGACGGAATCAGCCTGGACGTGTCCCTCCTCCGACACGACCTGCAGAAATTGTCAGCTCGAACGGGCGAGGCGGAACAGCGTATTTCCAACACGGAGGATGGTCTGCACGCAGTGCAACAACAGCTTCAAGGGGTCACCGCCAAACTCAAAACTCGGGAAGCCAGAGTCGAAGAAGGAGAGGGCAGGTCCAGGAGCAACAACATTCGGATTTTAGGTATTCCCGAGAAGGCCGAAGGCCCCTGCATGGAGCTTTTCTTGGAGCAGTGGCTGATGGACCTGTTCGACCAGCAATCCTTCTCTGAATTCTTTTCTATAGAGAGGGCCCACCGAATACCCACGGGTAGACCAGTGCCCGGTGCTCCCCCTCGAACGGTGATAGCAAGACTATTGAACTATCGGGATCGAGACACGCTGCTGCACCTTGCACGTACCAAAGGCACGATCACCTTTAACGGATCCAAGATAGCTTTTTTCCCGGACTACACGCGGGAGGTCCAGAAAGCACGACAATCCTTTGATAAACTTAAAAAGCAGTTGCGAGCGATGTGAGTCAAATACGGCCTCCTCTTCCCGGCGCAGCTGAAAATCTATCACAAGGGCACAACGGTCCACTTCAGTGACCCAAGGGAGGCCTGGCGCTGGGCAGAGCAGCATATCGAGGGAGACTGGTCGGCACTTCGAACCAACAGAGACAGAAATCCCAGGCCACCGGCATGACACCCACCGGAGCCGGACCAACCACCCTCACCGAACCAACCGGCGGAAGCCGGGGACTGACTCTGGTGGGCCCCCCGCGGGGGGGTCTGATCCCACAAGCGGGTGTGAGACCGAACTGATACCATGGACTAAGCCGGGTGGTGCCTCAAAACTGTTGTAAGTCGTTTACGTCGTTAATATTGTGGCTAGCGGTGGTGTATCTCCATCGCACCTGAGGGAAGACTACCGGCCCCCCCCCTAACTTCTTTAGTTTTAACCTAAACGGTGGTTCGCAAGGTTGACTCTCTACCCTCTTTGAGTGTCAACGATGTTGGGGCTACAGGTACTTCGTGTTGGGGTGGAGTATGGGGAGGGGGAGAGAAGGGAACGTTATAGGGAGTTTTTTGTTACCCTGGCAGCAACGCGTCACTGCAAACTCCAGGGTTTGTTGAGGTTCATGGAAAGACGAGGCCACAGATGGTCCAGACAGTACAATACCATTTACCCTGGGCAGGCACGACAATACATCACCACTGACGGGGACACCCTCCTCGTGAATCACCCGCCCAATCTTTTATCCCGACTATCGGATGGCATCCATACAACCCCAGTCGATCCCGACTGAACGCCCCAAATCTTTTAAGGTACTCACCTGGAACGTAAATGGGATGAGCTCCGCGATCAAAAGGCGCCTGATTAAGCAACTACTTAGTAGACACTCCCCCGATGTAGCCCTGCTATCCGAAACACACCTTGCGGGATCAAACTGTGCCCATTTCCAACGCACAAACTACAGGACGGCCTTCCATGCGGGATACACAATGGGATCCAGGGGTACCCTCATTCTTGTACACAAGCGCATTCCTTTTGCTATTCAGAGCCTGGAACAGGACCCTAGAGGCCGCTATGTGCTGATTCTGGGAACGCTTTGGGAGGAGAGGGTCGCTTTTGCTTCAGTGTACTCCCCACCTGGGTTGGGGCAGGAGCTGCTGGAGGACTTGACGGCACTCATAGGTAAACACCAACCTGATAGGCTGTTTCTGGGGGGAGATTTTAATGATGTCATGTGTAATACCACTGACTGTACGCACCTCAGACATCGCAACCCCGACACCCCTACGAAACTGTTTAACTTTGCATCTGCTTTGGGTTTGGGTGATGTATGGTGAGAGTTACACCCGGACACCAGAGGGTACCCCTTTCACTCTGGAGCCAACGGCTCCCTCTCCAGGATTGACTATCTCTTTTGTCCCACACACAGATCTTTACAGGGCACGAGCGGCCGACTTCCTTCCCCGGGTCATCTCAGACAACTCACCCCTACTTGTGGAAATTCGCACACAGGGCCCCCCCCCCCTAGAACTTGGAGATTGAACAATTACTACCTGGGTTTCCCCGAGCTAGTTGACCACCTTACGGAAGTCTCCACCGAATACTTCGAGTTTAATGATAACGGAGAACAGGACCCGGTGGTGGTATGGGATGCCTATAAGACAGTCTTAGGGGCTGCCATAACCTCCTGGGTGGCAAATAGGAGTCGGGTGAGACTCCAAGACATAGCAACAGCGGAGGGCGAACTGGCCCGACGCGAGAGCGAACACATCCTGGACCCATCCCCACAGACCCAGCTCTCCCTTAAACGAGCCACTGAGCGGCTCCGAAACCTCTTATTGGACAATGCTAAACAAGCCCATTGGGACTCTCGAGCCAGAATCTATGAACATGGGGACAAAGCCGGCAGAATGCTAGCTTGGCTGGAGAAAAGGGATGAGGGACAACCCTGCGTTCGTGAGATTGTCATCTTAAGGGGTGAAAGGTGCACATCGGACGCCGAGATAGCCGAGGCCTTCGTCCAATTCTATGAAACACTCTATCGGGCCCCGACCCTGCAGCTGGACCCAACTCTCCTTAGTGACATACCACTCCCAACTCTCTCAGTACAGCAAAGGGCGTTACTCGACTCTGCCCTCTCGGAGACCGAGGTTGCTGAAGCACTAGCGCAATTGCAAACCGGGAAGACACTGGACCCGAATGGGTTCCCAGCTGAAACCTCGCGGAAGCTGGGGCAGGGCAACATTACATCATCCCTCTATAAAATGTTCTTGACAGCCCGGGAACAGAGCACCCTCCCACAATGTAGGGCCACCATTGTGGTCATCCCTAAACCTGATAAGGCCCAGGAACAGTGCACCTCCTATAGGCCAATCTCGCTAATCAATGGCGAGGCTAAGGTCCTCGCCAAACTCCTACCCAACAGGTTACAACCGGTGGCTGATGCCCTAATACACCCGGATCAATGTGGCTTTATGCCACACAAATCGACCCGTATGAACCTGTGTCGACTCCACTTGGCGTTAGAGAGGGCTCCCACCATTAACAACCTGCTTGCTCTTCTAGCGATTGATTTTGAGAAGGCCTTCTACTCGGTCCGATGAGATGGCCTCTGGGAGATCATGGAACGCATGGGCTTCGGGGAGGGATTCCTGGGATGGGTGAAACTGCTGTGTACAAATATCCGGGCGGAGGTCAGGGTGAATGGGTGGACCTCTCGCTCTTTCCGACTGGGCAGGGGTACAAGACAGGGGTGCCCCCTTGCCCCCCTTCTCTTCGCTTTCGCGATAGAGCCGTTGGCCATATGGCTTCACCAGAGCACATCCTGGATAGGATTCAGGTGGCCAGAGGGACACGAAGACCAGATATCCCTATACGCGGATGATCTCCTGATTTACCTGGGACAACCTGTCCGAACCTGACCCGTGGTGACCCGGATGCTTGTCCAATACGGGGAATTTAGCGGTCTAAGGATCAATTGGAAGAAATCAGTTTTCTTCCCGGTGAAGGGAAGGGGTCAGCCTGATCCACCTGACTGTCCATACCACATAGAACAATTTGGCTTTTGATACCTTGGGATCTGGATAACAACAGATCTTACCAGTTATACCATGCACAATCTCAAACCAATCATGGACCGATTCTCCAACGATGTACAACACTGGAAGCGTCTCCCCCTGACCCTCATGGGTAGAGCCGCCCTTTTTAAAATGTTAGCTCTCCCGCGGTTCCTTTACGTCCTTCAAAATGCCCCGCTGCAGATCTCGGGGGCTAAATTTGGCAGGGTGGAAACCCTCCTCAGGGAGCTCCTATGGGGCGGAGGACAAGCATGTATAGCCCTGGCCACACTTCAGAGGTCGATCTGGGAGGGTGGGATCAGAGTGCCCCACCTTAAGACCTACTATTGGGCCTCCCAATTGGTGGTGGTTAATGACCTTCTGCACCGAGACGGGGAATTACCCATATCAAAGCCGAGGTGGGAACTATGTACAACACCGACCCATTGCAACTACTGTACCAAACCCCCCCCAGATCTTCCCCACTAACAATGAAGGCACAGATTATTACCACCTGGAGGAACGTCCACAAGTTTGTGGGGTGGGGGAACAGACTATCAGCCCTGGCCGTGCTGGGTGAGGGCTGGGATCCAGAGGGTGGGGGATGTCTTGAAGGATGGGAATCTTGCCCCGTTTGCGGACCTACAATGCAGGTTCCAGCTCTAGGACAATGAGAGATAACATCACATGCAAATGTCCCATGCCCTGAGAGTCCATATATGGACAGAGGACAATATCCTGGAATGCTCACCTCTAGAACGCAACATTTTACCCAAATATATCCCCTCCAAATACATATCCATTCTCTATAACGCCATCACTTCCTTCACAACTCCTGAGTTGACCAATCTAAAGGCCAAGTGGGATATAGATGTAAGGGAGATCTACCCTGAGGAATGGATCCAGGTACTAATGCACCCATGGGAAGCCGCCATTTCCTTGAGACTTAGACTGCTGCAACTGAAAATACTGCATAGAGTGTATTGTCCTAGAAATGCTCTGTTTGGGTGGGGGAAAGCAACGAACCCGAACTGCCTCAGGTGCGGGGATGAGGAGGGGCCCTTCTTCCACATCATGTGGTCCTGTCTCCGGACCCGTACTTTCTGGGAGGCCTGCTGTTGGGAACTGGCCCGGATACTCTCCAAAACTATAGACATGGACCCGAAGGTCCTAATCCTGGGAGCACCGGGAGAGCACGAACTGAACAAATGGGAAGAATGGCTATTGCATACAGCAGCCGTCCTAATCAAGTGCAATATTGCACAGAAATGGGGAGCCCGGGACTCTCCGACACTGGAGCAATGGGCATTGGACATGGACACATGTGCTATGATTGAAAGAAGGATCTATACCGGAAGAGGCTGTCCCAACAAAACCTCCAAAATATGGGCGGCATGGGAGGAGGGAGGGCCCTGAAGTATATGGACTCCGGGGACATTACCCTGAACACTTATAAGGTGAACTGTGACTGTACTCCACGAAAATGGTGATGCAAGACAAATTACTATTGTAAGGCGGGTCGGGCCGGCCCAGTGGATGTAACGGCCTCGTCTTTTTCTTGTTCTTCCCTTTTTGGTTTTGGTTGTTTTGTTTATGTTGTAATCAAATGATAATAAAAAATGTTTTATCAACAAACAAAAAAATACAGATTACTTTTCTCCACCAGGGACGGGCAATCTACAATCAGGTGCTGCAAGGATTCCTTCACATAGATGTTTCTACAAAACGACAATGGTTTTGTGTGGATGGAATTTGCTTGTGTCTTGCTAACACCTCTTTGGTCGGCCAAAGATTAAATCTAAACCTCATGTATTGGGATCGAATGAACAGCGAAGGTCAGGCCACTAAGTAATCTGCAGGCTCTCGATAGCGTTTGGAGCCGAACAAAGCTGGATCAAAGTCCTAGTATAAGCAGCATTTTGTCTGATTTTGACACCAATCTTGTTTAAAGATTTTAATCTTTGCTCGCCCAGGATTGTGTATAATCATCTCAAATGTAACTGCGGCCTCAGAGAGGGCTTTAGAACATACTGACGCCATTGTGATGGAAATAGATCATTAGAGGCAAGTAAGTAATGAACCATTATGCTCAATATATTTTCTGCTGATAGTCCCAGCAGGCATTTCCTCCAGAGTGAGCACATATACCAGACAACCTATGAGCGTAAAGATAAAAGACCCAATTCAAACCGGATCATCGATAAAGGTACCGACCTTGGCAGTTTCAAAACCCTTTTCCAGAAACGTGACTCCAAAATATCCCAGTCTGCATGATCTTTTGGAGCCTGTGTCTCTGCACCATATAATACAATAGGTGTTATTTTTTGCTGATAGAAGGAGATCACATGTTTATATGAAAATTTGCCATACTTCTGGGCTAGAATTTGCGCCTGTGATGTAAGTGTACGCAATTTATTATCTAAATCTACTATATAAGTATCTTGAGAGGCCTTTGACGCAAACCATAGACCCAAGTATTTATACTGTAAAACAACTAGCAATTGTGCATTCTATAAAGTCCAATTATATCGGACAATTTTAGTATTGCGTTGTGAGTTAGAGATAACAATTTGTGTTTTTCAGTGTTAATAGTCAAATGGTCTTTAAAAGCATAACTTCCTAATTTTGATAGTAGATTTTGAAGACCACATGGAGACTGAGACAACAGAACTAAATCATCTGCATAAAGTAACCATGTGATGTTTTGGTCGCCCAATTATAGTGTCTATCAGAGTTTCCCCCATGTCCAAAATAAATAGATTGAACTGAGTGGATGCCAAAATACATCCCTGTTTTTTAAGCCCTCTCATGGAGGAAAAGATTTCAGACAAACGTCTTTGGTTAGATAATCTGATTTGCATTGTGGTGTCAGTATGCAGATGCATAATTAGTGCAAGTAAAGAAGACGGACAATTATATCGTTGCAATTTGTGATGCAAAAGAAGGCGATCTATAGAGTCAAAGGCAACCTTAAAATCTAGGAATGCTAGATATAAAGGGCGCTTAAGCTGTGCGTATTTAGCTTTCAACATGTTTAGTGTAATGATATTCAGAGCCGTTCCTATTTCGGAGACAAAACCAGCCTGAAAAGGATCACGGAGCTCGGATTTTAAGGTCCATGCATTCAGTTCTTTGAGAATAATTCTGCTATAGATTTTGCCAGGGGCATCTAATAATGCTATGGGCCTATAGCTCTCTGGTCTACTCCTATCACCCTTTTTAAATATGGGCACAATTATAGAGTGCTTCAAAGATTTAGGTATTCTTTGTGTGTAATTAATTGTTGAGAAGATGTTATATAAAATGGTTGCCCACAGCTCCGGATGTTGCTTAAACATGTGGTTGGTTAACCCATCTTGGCCGGGCGCTCTCGAGCCACTTATCTTGGCTATATGAAAGCTGATGTCATCTAGCTGAAAGTTCAAATGAAACGAAGTGGCCGAGGCCACTGATTCTAAACTAGAATGACCCGTAACCAAAGAGTATAGATGAAAAAAGTGTTTAATCCATACTGCTTCAGAAACCCCATTTGCCTGAGCTATTATTTGTGCACCATGGGTGGAATGATTCAAAATTGCCCATATGTTGGCAGTGTTTTTTGTTGCGATGGAGCTAAGCATTAAGGCACCATTGGCTTGATAAGGAGCCGCTTTTTAGCTATGTAACCAGTTCTTATAATTAGTACGTAGTCTTATAAGCATACTTAATCTTTGTTCTGCAGGGTAGTTTAGAACTTGTCACCTCTGTTGTTTATATTTCGCTATTCTCAATTTTACTGTATGATTATAAACATGAAGCTTTGGTTTCAACCCGGGTTACCATGTGCTCGAGGTTGAAACATTTGCAACATATCACTATACACCACATAATCTGATCTTCCTGTGGTCCGATCTTTGTCAAATTCATAACTGAGAAGTGCTCCAAAAGCTCTCACAGAGGGTTCCAACCATCACAGCCTATTATGTTGGTGATTTACCCTAAAATTACTGTGATTAAGCAATTTAAAATTTGGCTTATCCAGAGTTCCATGCGCCCACTTCAGTACTAGCATGTCATGATCACTTTCTGAGGTTTCTACAACACAAAAGTCTGTAACACTTTTAATCATAGCATCGTTGACATAAATAAAATCTATGATATTAGAAAAGTTGGCTTGCCGCCACGTAGGATGGGGCGGAGAGTCAGTCACATATGAACCATTGAGAACATGTACATTTCTTGACTCCACTAGACTTTTCCACATACACAACCTCACTTTATCAGACTTTCCGTCATCCACCAAGCATTGCAGGTTGAAATCACCAGCCAAAAGAACATAAGTAACAGAGGTATCTAACATTACCACGTTCATAAAATCGTTCAGATCATTGATAAACTTGGTATTTGTAATTCCTACCGGATTCCAATTAAGATTGAATATAGCAATCCCAAGGGCAGAGATATTTACTCTTACAAGTTGAATGAACAGATTTGGTATCGCCCAAGATTCCATTTTCAGACCGATACCCCTTCTGATTGCTGTTAATAAGCCAGAGGAAGATCTGCCTTCAGTAGCTTTAATCGCAGGATTCAATTGTATCTCATAGTCCTCCCATATTGGGGGGGCTACCATCCATGTCTCTTGTAACAAAACTATAGGATATTTGCCTAACATATTTACATCGTTGTTTAGCAGATGACAAAATCCCCTCTTATTCCAGCTTGCCAGGGATAATTCTTGATGGTTTTGCACCACATCTAGTTATTTAGAATGAGAATCATATTGAGAGCAATGGCCAAAGCTAGCGATTTGGGAGTTATCGATCCTACAGTCTCCAAAAAATCTTTGGAACGTTTTTTTTTGTTTAAACAAATACATTGGGCCTCATTGCACGTTGTGCGCTAAAAATCTCAAATTACCGGCATGGTGCTCTTAACGTGTCCGCCCTCGCAAGAGGGCGCTAATAGCATACCATTACGAGTACGCAGACACAAGCATAGCGACATGCCGGTAATGACCCTACCGCCATGCCGCTAAAGACTCCAAAAAGTCTCTTACCGCCTTCACGCTGCATGCAAATAGCGGTCACCGCTATTAGTGGTGATCATTATATTGCGGAACCGGAAATAGCGTCATCGCACAGGAACGGGAAAGAGCACGGCAGCCATCTTTAAAAACATAATCCATTGCCATCCTCTGCCCCCTGGACCTGTTTGGAGTAGCTTGCAGTTGGAAATCATCAGGGTCACCCTCAACATGCCCAAGGCATTGAAAAAAATCACCGACCGGCAGCGGAAAGAAAAATTCACCTCAGAGGAGCTTATCATGCTGACCCAGAACCTAGCTGACAATGCCGCCATGGTCTTTGCCTGCGACATACGGCGGGAGACCCTCATGAAAAAAAAGGCAATCTGGGCTGAGGTTGCATCAAAAGTCAGTGCTGTGGGCACCACCACCCGCAATGTGCGTGAGTGCCGAAAGAGGTGGGATGACCTGAGACTCCGGGTGAGAAGCATCCTTGCCGAAAACCACCAAATTGCCACAGTAGGTGGATCTGGGTCGCCCATAAAACTTAAAGAATGGGAGGAGACATGCGCCAACCTCATTGGCGTGGAATGCATAGAGGGAGTCGGCAGGATGGAGCATGGCGTGGCAACCACTTCAGATGGAGGTGAGTGTACACATGAAAGCATGCAATGTGAATCTACTGGTCCCCTCAAATGTGAGCCCAGAATCACCTCATGGATGGGCAAACATGCACACATGCTTGCCCATGTCAGTGTCAAACCCGAACACACACACATGCACACATCACCAGAGACAAGTGCCACACACAACCATGCATGGATGAGCCACTGCACTGTGTAGTCCAAATGCCCACAACTGCATCATTGATGTATACTGCATTAAGTACATTGAACCGTAACCAGTAACATCCCCCTTCTTGTCCCCTACAGGCTCACATACAGACAGTGAGGATGCTGGCAATGCATCACTAGCACCCCCTGTGCATAAGAAACAAAGGGCTTTGGACACAGAGGACACCCCCACAACCTCAAGTGGCCAAGGCAGAAGGGTCCAGAAGCTGAGTGCGAAATATCATTGGAGCGCCACTTCCAAGCCACAAGTTGCCACACCACCAACAACTGCCCCACCTCTGGTGGTTAACCCACAACCACCGATCCTGGCCACAGAGGACCCACCCTCAGCTCCAGCTAGTTCAGCAGGAGAGGCAGCAGCCACTGCCCCCCTATCAGATGTGGAGGACCCCACCGACTTCCACATGGAGATGCACACCCCAACCCCCACTGGAACCCTCGAGCCATCACCTCAGCACACACCTGGGTCCAATGTCACTGGCGATGAGAACATGGGAGCTTTTAGTAGCCCCCCAGTGGCTTCATCTGTTGACCTGGTCCCATCACAGGCCACATCAGCCACACCACCAGGACCCAACACTGCCCTCGACCTGGCCAGCATCAGCCAGCGGCAACAAGAAATAACTGTGCTGGTTGGGCAGTATGTTGAGGAGGCTGCCCGTCTCAGGGCAGACATCACGGAGACAGCAAGGCACTCCAGGGAGGGGATGGAGGCATGTACAGACAGGCAGTGTGGGGAGATCATCCGAGTCAGGGAGGTCCTCACACGGATAGCGGACGCATTGGACCGCCAATTCCCACCACCACCACCACCAGGACAGTCTGCCACATCCTCATCTGCCAGTTCGAGGCAGACAAGCCCCTTCCGCCGCTCCTCATGCACCACCGGGCGCACCTCTAGTCAGCCTCCCAATGCTGGTGTTGGCAATGGCCAATAGGGCGTGCATGTTGAAGCCTCCGCGTGCATGGCTGGAGGGAAACATTGTGCAAGACACATGTGGAACTGTTTTGGGGGTGAGGGGAAAGGTGTTATGGGACTGTTGTGGGGGGTGGGGGGAAGGGTGTTATGGGACTGAAGTGGGAGAATGGAAGACCAGGCTCCCGTCCTTCACCTCTCGCGCTTGACCTAAAGGGTCACGACCCAGACACCCGCCACGAGAAGAGTTTGCCCATCTACCAGACGACCAAATACCCTGGTACAGGAACATACGGATGTGTCCATCTGCCTGCCCAGCAGCCCGCACTGGCCATGCCGACACCTGCGGCCCGGATCAACTAGACTAAAACCTACACGTCGTTAGAGATGCCATGACGACCTAGCCAACGGTCAGCACACCTGTACAAATATACACACTGGACACTCCCGCACCAATCTACACGAAGAATATACTCAGTGCTATGACGTAGGCGACAGACATACTCATGGACGTGCATTTTTATTATTTTCCACATAGGCTTTCAAAATGCAGAAACGCAAGACGCATCATGAACTCATCTAAAAGAGCTTGCTTACGCTTCTCCTAAAACCAGTTGCCACAATGAGAAATATAATGAAGACACGATACTGGTCATAAGACAATATGATACTGTAACCTAAAGCGCCTGTGCACCAAACGGCTCCACTTATACACCAGGCCTAAGTAGGCCGCAAGCAAGAGCTTCCATGAACGTTAAAAGAACAAGAGTCAGGTTGCTGATCCTGCAGAATGAGCCCGGCGAAGCAACCAGCCAAGGTCGCAATGTTGCCAACCCACATTCCGAGAGCAAACCATCAAGGGCACGATGTTACAACCTCGCACGCCGCACACCAACGTTAAAGTCACACCTGCAAATTAAACCAGGCACACAGTGGAAAAACAATATTAATTGTGCAGAATTCTACCTCAAACACGGTCCCACCTCACGTGACCAAGCCGAACCTGACAGGATGCCAAGCCCAGGAGGAAGAAAGCGTCTGGATCCCTCGTTACAAGACATAGGCAGATACAATTAAAAGGCTCAATGGACATCTGCGACAGTGGGAGTAGTCGGCCTTACAGCTATGAATAAGTCCTCACATTGTCTGCACGTACCCATAAAGAAACATTGTTGCAAATGACAGGTACACCGAGAGCTGGGAACAGCGATGGTCCCAGGCTAGGAAGCTCGTGGGCGCACCAATCAGAACATGGGGCTCCTATCACTGACGCCATTAACTTTAACCAATCATCAGGGGTCTTCATGTAACAATTCTCATGTATCTAATTGTAGGGACAACCCAGATATATCACCTGACTAACCCTTGTCCACTAATATTGTTCTCTATACGTGTGCTATACTAATCCTACCACTCGAGCAACCAATTAAGAGTGGCGATAGGTTTTTTGCTAACTTTCCAAGGTGACGCAAGTAGCGCGTCATAATAAGGTAAAAAGGGCCTGCGAGCCCTACGATTGTGTGTGTGTCAGGACGGACGCGTACGCTCCTTGACCCATCCCTGCCGTTTTTGTCTAATAAACAGCAGAGTCACCTTGCCTCTTGCGTATGTCTCATACTCTATCTCATCTGGGATATACGGGAGGAGTTGGGGCCTCCCTGCCCGGAGGTCTGCGGACGGCCCGGCCGACCCCGGCAGAATTTCCCCCCGACAAGTTGGAGGCACTGCTGAGATCTATTTAAGATCCGCCTTTTTATTTTTACTTTTTCCAGGCACTCCCGCTGCGAGGAGGCCCGGCGGCGCGGCCCCCTCTGCCGTTGCCCCCTTCTGAGGACTACAGGACCATCGCGGAGCTGCGAGAAGAGCGGACAGCGCAATCCGGATATAGGCCCTCGGGAGCCGGTTGAGAAGTATCCCGCCCGCGGTTGGCGAGTGTCCAGACGTGGTCCAGACGAGGGGAGGTGACGAGCCGCTTGGAGGGGTGCACGCAGTCGAGCGGCTCCGCATCAAGAGAACTTGGTGAGCATGACACGCACAACAAGCAATGCGAAATTGTGAGGGAGGGAGGGGGAATTAAATAAGGGAGGAGGGAGGTGTTGCACAGGTGCGCGGCGAAGGTTTGACAATCTAGTGTTGGCAATGGAATTAATGGTAGTGAAACGAGTGCGAGAGCAGTCGGCTACGTCACGCGAAAGAGGGGGGCGGAGCACGAAAACATCACGTGCGGCCGCTCGTAGACACTGATTGGCCTAGGTCGCGACTACGTGTAAGGGTGGGTGTGTGTGGTTTCCTACGATTTGGCATTTATTGATCAATGAGTAGATGAGGATCCCTATTGTTCGAGCAAGAAACTCGATAGGTAGATGACGTTTCCCTGTAGGCGGTAGCTAGTTAGTTGCCCAATACGGAAGATAATTGGTTGGTTAAGCCCTCCTGTTGAGGGGCGTATCACACGCGAGGCGACGCAGCGTGCGCAGTCCTATTATATTATTGATTTGATTACCTTGTTCCAGGAGTGACAGGAAGACAGCTGTAGGGTTAACGGGGGTAGATTGCAAGTGTTTGTAACTTAAAGAATATACGAAGAACTTACCAGTAGCTCGAAGAGGTCGGTGACGTCACCAGTAGGGCTTTCATAGGATATCGCGAGCACAAGGCATCTTCGTTTTAAGAGTGGTGGGGAAGAGAAATATGGTAAGGGAGTGGAAACGGAGATAAACGGTAAATGAGTTGATCGGGGAAAGGAGAAAGGGGGGCGTGGCTGCGCACGGAGAACGCCGGCCACGGCAAGTGTAAAAGGGGGAGGAGCACGTGAAAATAGGACGACTGTATAAGAGCGTCATAAGGGGTACGCAGCCGCAGGAGGCTACGTGCGCCTCGGCCGCAGGGGGCCGTAAGGGTGTTGTATAAAGAAAGAAAGACAGAAGGAAATATACAAATGTAAAATACCATATTTTTTATAATTTTCATTAGCGGATTGTCGTAAGTCCCCAAACTTACGGGGACAGGTAAACAATATAAGGTTGTATATTGTAAACTGCTAGTGAGATAAACTGCTACCAGATAGGGGAAGGGTAACAAGTGGAGCGCTACTATGTCATACGGGACAGGGTCGGGAGGGTGGGGGAACACCCTCACTACCCCACTACAACACATATGCACAACACTGCCACCCCATAGGGAGAAACTAATTAAGTACAGCATAGAATGGACCCAGGGGACGGATAACAAAATGCTAACACTGTGGCCGCCTAATGGTAGCTTCGATCCATATGCCCAACATTCACTGCTAAACCATCTGCACAATACATACAAGGGGAAGAAGTTGGCAAACCATGTGGAGGTGTTTAACTTATGGAGGATGTTCCAGGGGTCCCGACCAGGACCAAATGGAATGTTCACTATGGGGAAAAAAACGGAAGAAAAAGAGATTAAGGAGGAAGGAGAGGATGGGAAAAAGGGGAGTGAAAGTAGAAAGAACACGGGGAACGGAGGAGAAGGAGGAGAAAAGAATAATAAATTAGATGACATAAAAAAGGAACCAAGCAACGAGATACCCATAACACAGGAAGTGAAAACAGAGGGAGGGGGGGCTGTACCCTTCAAGAGAATTAGGAGAAATAGAAAGAGGACAGTTAAGGGCGGCTGAGGGATACTCGAACCCGGCATACAGCCCTCCACCATATGTGGCTCATAGGAAGATGCCAGTGGGGGAGGGGAGGACTGGAGAAGAGCAGACTGTGGAGATAGGAAATGATGAGTGGGTAGCTGCACAGATACTATTAAAATTACAAGGTTCACTAACTGGAGAAGAGAAGGAGGTAGTAAAGAAAACAGACGAGGATAGTGCCAGGGAGAGTGAAATGAGGGGGGAAGAGCTATTACGGCAAAAGGAAGAGATTTTGGAGGAACGACTAGCAAAGCTAAGGGATGAGCAGAATGAATTGATCAAACAGCTCGAGAGTGAGGAGAGAGAGAGAGCGAGGAAAAGGAAAGAAGGTAAGAACGAATTGGAAAAAATAAGGGAACGGAATGAGGAGCAAAGGAGAGAAGCTGAAAGGGTAAAAGCAGCAGCAGAAAGGGTATCAAGAGTAGTGCTGCGAGAGAAGAAGAGGGAAGAAGAAGAAAAAGAAAAAGAAATGGCAATGTGGAAGAGGAGGTTACTATCAGAAACAACTAAGAAATATGAAGAAGGGAAGGTAATAGAGAGTATAGTAGAAAGAGAAAGGGTGAAATGGGAAAGGAAGAAAGAGGATGAAAGAATATTGGAACAGATGAGCAGTGAAGTGATGGAGGAATTAAAAAGGAAAAGGGAGGAAAATAGTAGGGAGATGGAGGAGAGAAGTGAAGGAGAAAGAGAAGATAGGAGTAGGGAGAGTGAAAGATGGGGGGATGTACATAGAAGCACAGAAGTAGCGACAACATCAGCACAAGGGGGAGCAGTTGGTAAATGAGAAAAAGGAGAATTGGACCTAATAGACTTACAAACAGTAACAATAAAAGGGAAAAAGACCGAGTGGGGGGTGCCGTTTATGACTGACTTTTGTAGTGAGGAAGAAGAAGGAGTGGAGAGGGAAGGAAGAAAAAGTGAAAGGGAAAGCTTAGACAAACTATACCTCACCCGAACCAACATAGACTCGCCATGGATCAGTAGGAGAAAGGATGAGCTGGAGAGAAGTGAGGAGGGAGAGCAAGGACTAGCGGAAGGACAGATACATGAAGCCACACCATCCCCATCCCCATCACGCCCTCCCCCATCCCACCCTAGATGCTCAACCACCTCACGCTCGTTGCGCAAAATAAAACTCGCGCCCTTCACAGACGAACTGACACCCTATGCATGTCGGCTTAGAGACCTCCCTAGTCGCAGGCAGGACAGACGAATACACATGCCCACATTAAATACAGGAAATGATGGAAGGAGGGGAAAAGATGGAGAAGAAAGAGTTACGAGCAGGGGTAATAAGGACGAAATCGAAGATGTAGAAGAAAGGGAAGAGGAGGAAGGGTGTGAGGACTCGATATTATGGAACATAAAGGGTGAAACGAGACACAACTTAATGCCACTTTTGGAGAGAGGAGGGGTTAGACCACAGTATGTCCCTTGGAAGCATACAGATAAAGAAAATATAAAATGCAGGCTTCCATCATTAAGTGGAGGTGCGGGTAAGTGGATATATGAAATGGAAAAACACACCGCAGGACAGAAACTGGCAGTAGGAGATGTAAAGGGCCTTTTAATATCAATATTAGGGGATAGAGCGGATGACATTTGGAAGAGAGCAGGATTCAATGGGGTAACAATAACAAACACATCGCATGATGGGGCACCATTCGCAAACTGCAGACATGCACTATGGCAGGCACTGAGTGTACAGTACCCAGACACATCAGACATAGGAGCAATTACCTCCCGTAAAATGCGTGAGAATGAAGATCCTGTTGATTATATCCAGGAGATCCAAGAGAAGTGGCGCATGGAAACTAGAGAGCAATGGGATAAAACACCAGCAATATTCTATCATATACAAGGGCTCCCAGAAGGAGTTCAGAAACAACTAAAGAAAGTAGTGGGAATGGAAGCAAAACCATGGCCAGAAATACAACTGACTATAGTGCATCACTGCAGGACATGGCAAGGAAAAATGAAACAAAAGGAAGAGGACAGGAAAACGGAAGAGGCTAAACTAGTACAGAAAAAACGTACTAAATACACAATGGAAGGGGCACTAATAACTACGCCCACAACAATGGCCCAAAGCCCCACACAAGTAGTGGCTGCACAAGATTCCGCCCAAATACCACCTTCACAGACTATAACACAACAGGCGCCGCCACTGCAACCATACACAACCAACATGGGAGGATGGTACCCAATGCAAGGAGCTGGGTATTATAATTATAACAGGGGGAGAGGAGGATTTATGAGAGGGAGAGGATACGGATATAACACCCAACAGCAGGTGGGAGGACTTAGAAATTCCTACCCCACAGGGCAACCAGTATACCAGGACAACACAGGGAGCTTCCCATGGCAGAGTAGGAACCACCAGTGTGTTGGAGTTGTGGATTATTAGGACACATGTCACGCACGTGTAGAGTTAGGCCAGAAACACCATCATGGAGTGAACAGGGACAACCAAGGCCCTCACAAGAACAGCAGGGCCTACAACACAGCAGACCTTGCAACAGGGAAATGAACAACAACAACAAATAACACAACAACAGCCACAGGCATATTCGCTGCCACAACAACAGGTAGCGATGACACAACAACCCCAAACACAACAAACACAATTGGGTAGGGTGACGGTCTTGGGACACAACCCTTACACAGGAAATGGCCAATCATTGTACCCTCAATAGGACAGCCCACAGACGGCCTTGGTGTGTCCCATCCTGTCAGTAACACCTTATAGTGCGGAGGAGCCACGCATAGAGGTAACGATAGGTGACAAAAAATTATCATTCCTTGTTGACACCGGGGCGACCCGGTCTTTCATAAGGGAAGGTAAATTTAAGATGTCAGGCGAAGCCATGAACACCCAAGGATTCTCTGGGGCTAGAGGGTTGGTTCCCTTTACTGATAACATTCCCTTATCTATTGGAGATTATGATCTGTCAGTTCCACTTTTATATTATAGTGCCTCACCAGTAAATATACTGGGGAGAGACATAATGAACAGGTTGAATATGACGATCTCCTTTACAGAGGACGGCATAATTTGCTCTACTCCAGGGATTAACATGCTCACAGCACGACAGATTATGCAAGCATACTGCGGACAGACAGCGATTAGGGCGTAGCCAGTAGATGGCGAACTATTCCAGTATGGAACAGACATGGCATTTGCATGGATGCCAGGATAGAAGGGAAAATATGGAGGAGGCCAGCAGCCTATCTGTTCAGACCAGAAACACCTGTTAATGAACCAGAAGGAAAGGTGGTTCTAATGGACATTGAGAGCATTATTGCAAAAGCTGATTATATTGCTGTGCATGCCCAAGACAAAGAAGGAAGAGCATGGAGGGCAGTGATAGCACTAGCAGAAGGATGTAGGCTAACCCAGGTGTCAGATGAGGAGCTGTTCTCAGAAGAAAAGGAGGAAGGTGAAATGGTGTTCATGATGAGTGTAGAAATATGGCTAAGAGTGGCTCACAAACAAGTAGCACAGAAAATTGCGATGGCACTTGAGGCACCCGCATGCACCCAAATCCCCTTCTTTAAGGAGGATATGTCAAAGGTACCCAAATCATTGTGGACTACTAGCCCATATGACGTGGGGTGCATAAAAAGCATAGGGGGAGTAAGGATAAAATTGAAAAAAGGTGCAATACTCCCCAGAGTGAAACAGTACCCACTGTCAAAAGAGGCAGATGAGGGCATATATGAAACCATAACGGCCCTTATAAACAATGGCATATTGGTCCCCTCAGAATCACCATGCAACACGGCTGTGTACCCAGTGCGCAAGGCTAAAGGGGGGTCTTGGCGCTTCATACAGGATCTCAGGCCCTTGAACAACATAGTAGAAGCAGAATATCCCGTAGCAGCAAACCCGGCCACAATATTGTGTGGCATTCTGTCACGATCCCTGCTTCCAAGGGGTCAGGACTTGCCCCACGACCGTGGAAGCAGGCCCATGACTCTGATCCCAGGGACCAGCCAGTCCCTATATGGACCCTCTGGACCTTGTCCTGGCGCCAGTGGCGCCAGGCTCATGATGGTGACTGGTCCCGGCACAGGAAGCGCCGGGCTCATATTGGATAAGAGTGCTTGGTGGACCTACCTGTAGCAGACCATGCTGCTTACTTACCAGCTAACTGGTCTCCTGATCCTTCTCTGCCTGGAACTACTTTTTCTGTCTGGGTGGAGCAGGAGCCACTCCCTGGAAGCAGAACACAGGAACTCTTTTTGAAATCTGGAACTCTTTTCTTACCTGGGTGGGGCCGTGGAAGGAGACGCCTAAGCACTACAGAAGGCTATTTAAACCACACCCGATTGGTTTCACGTGCTTTGCGTTATTCTGCATCTGCAGCAGGACGCTCACCGTGTCAGCTCCAGGAAATCTCCAGCTCCAGATCCTGTGAACACGAAATAACCTGCTGGAATCCAATCTGCAGTCTTCTTCAGTCTCCTGCAGCTCCTGCAAAACAAAGGCACAGGTTAGGTTAAAGTAAAGGCAGTGAATCTACTTACCTAATCCAACGGCAGCATCCAAGGCGCCTTTTTCTGCCTTTCTCTTCCGGCATCCGACATCTGCAAAGAGAGAGAACATCGGTTAGTAATATTCAACTACAAGTTCTGCTTACCTGTCTTACGCCCGTTCCAACTCAGCTCGCGCTGCATTCCGGCACCTGCAAGGCAAGATACATTGGTTAGTAACGCTTAGTTACAAGACTGCTTACCTGTGTTATGCTCGCTTTCAATCTGTTCGCGCTGCACCTCAGCACCTGCAAAGACAAAAGAGACATTACGGAGCATTCTCCAGCGCTAGTGCAGTCTTTCTACTTACGTGCCATTAGAAGGATAATCTTCATCGTCACAGCCTCTGAAAAGGGAAAGACATAGACTTTACAGACTTAAGACTTTTGAAAGAGAAGAAAGCAAGGCAAAAGGAACTTTAATACTTACAAGGCACGCTCGTGCATTAACGGCGTCTTCGCTCTCAGCAAATCCTCTGCTATCAAGAGGCAGAGCTCGCATCCAGTGAAGCAACTGGATCCAGCGCCCCTGCATAAGACGCAGGATGGAGAGCCCGGCATTTACCTATATAAGGTAAGCGCAATATCAACCCAGTTCCATGGGGAAAGAAAGGGCGAGAGGGGCTAGGAACTTTCCGAACCTTCCAAACACTAATACCTTGGTTTACCCTTGCAGACATCTCTCTCTTCAGCTTAAACTGTCGGTGGGAAGGGGGCGGAAGTACACGCTGCACGTCAGGAAGCAAATGCCCTAAGGAGGGAGTTAGTGGTCTCCAAAGAGCGAACAGACGATTTGGCTAGACAATTGCTGCAAGCCCAAGCTGGACAAACTCCTCTACCAACCCCAAGTGGGGGCCACGCTCCTCCAGCTTCCTCGAATCCGGTACAAATCAATCTACCAGGAAATATACCTTTGGCTCCGCCCGAACGCTTTTCAGGTGATTCAAAAAGGTTTGCTGTGTTCTTCAATCAATGTCGCTTGCACTTTTTGTGCAGACCCGCCGCTTTTCCAACGGACCAGGCTAAAGTGGCCTTCGTGCTCTCTTATCTCAGTGGCAGTGTGTTATGACCGGCTCTTGGTCATAGGGTTCACTCCAAGGGACACTCAGGATACACAGGCCAGGTACGCATAGTGGTTACTTTATTAAGGTTCTTCTGGTACAAGGATCAGATGTCATCAAGTCATTAAGAGATAAAGAGGAAAGGGACAGGAGCCCACTGGCTCCCACCACCCAGGCTCACATAATCTAACTGCCTGGGTTAGAACCCATTCAACCCCAAACATTCTAATCTCACACTCCAGACTCACAGCCTACATTCTGATGGTGACATCAATCCTGGCTCAGCACACATGCAAGTATAAGAGCCAACCCTAACACCTCCTTTCCTACAACAAACAAACACACCTCAAACACACACTTAGAGAAAGCAACCCTAACACCTCCTCCTCTTGCATAAAGAACAACACACACTTTCACAACAGCAAGACACACCTCACTCTCAGCAGAGTTCCGCTAACCCCAGAGATTGAACAAACAGGCGTAACTAACATCCTATGACAGTCCCAGCCGCCACAACTAACATTCCTAACCAATCAAAACATCACAAATCGCCTTCCGTTCCCGCCTGCCACAAAGGAACCTCGAACTGCCACTTTCGAGCACTAACCGCCCACCTCGGCAAACAAACCACAACACTACCAAGACCAACCAAACACAAAGCTCCTTCCGTTCCTCTCTGCCACACAGGAACCTCGGACTGCCACTTCCGAGGACTAACTCCCAAAACCGGGAAAAACCAGGTACTGTCATAACTGCGCAAGATACTTACTAACAACCCAAAAATCTACCTGGGTCACCAAGAAACCACAGTCACAACTCATGCCGCTGTCAAATCCATTCCAAAATTCAAGCAACACAGACACACCTAATCACCAGTCACTCACCTCATCACACCAATAAAGAAACGCAACCAGCTGTCACTAAACAACCACCACCAGCATAACGCTACAAATGTTGGCCAGACAATTGAGCCCTTCAAAACCAAATAAACACCCCAAAGTGAACACAGCTGCAGATGAAACGTTGCCAGGCTTCTGAAATTAATCAAGAGCGGACTCAAGAACAATTCCAAAAGTCACCTAAAGTTAAAAGAAAACACTAAATGCAATGTAACTTGCATCTCCAGAATTCCAAGCAATCCCTGGACCTTAACAACTCCAGGGTCACCAAAAACATCAAAGCTTCACACAGCTTCAAGTAAACTCCGCAGAGCTAGACACCTTCAAAAACAACATAGAAGCTTCACACAGCTTCAGGCACTAGTCCCCTGCTAGATGCCTCCGGACTGCTCCGCAGAGCCACAATCCAAAACAACATAAAAGCTTCACTAGGTTTCATGTGAACTCCTCAGAGCCACCAATCATCACAAAAACACAGCTTTGCAAAGCTTATGGTACTAGTCTCCTACTAGGTACCTCTGGACCCCTCAGAGTCACTAACCTATTCATCAAAGTTCCAACTAGCTTCTATGCTAGCCTACCACTAGTAACATCACTGAGCCCGCAGGGCCTCAAAACACCAAACACCTCCAACTCCAACCCTGGTCATGTACATCAATTAAAACACATTCCAAAAAAGTCCCAAAAGATTTCAAAACCAAACACTGGTCATGCACCAACACTAAAACATTCACATACTACTCCAACACACACATGAAACACAAGATGTTCAAAATACAGACAACCCCGGCATAGAATGTTAACTGCTAAGGAGCGCTGCAGTCACTCTGGCAGTCATCATGGGTTGCACATCCATACACGCACAAACAGAACATCACGCCTACAATGCCTCAAAAATGGTTATAGTAAGCATTGCAATGACATATCAATAATCACATTATAAATTGCAGATCTCATTTCCTAAAAGTCCATGTTGCCAAAGCATGGGCAACTCTAAATGCTGAAATGACTCAAAGATTGTGGTAACCATTAATGACCAACATCACTCTTATTGTGCTTTAAGATCCCAAATCTCACACCACACACACACAAGCAAAACATAGTCTTAGGATGATCAGAACATTGAAACATAGTACATCCAAGTCACATTTTCTAAAAGTCCATGTCGCCATTAAACAGGTAACCTAATATGCTAAAATGCCTCAAAACGTTATACTAAGCATAATAGGATCAACACCCTTTGATTGTCCACCTCAATCAACCTCATATGTGCCACTCACACACAACCCCTGTCACAACACAAATGTGGAAACCAACTTTAAATGAGACCTAAACGTCCATGTTGCCAACTGGGGCCAACTCTAAAACCAACCTGCAATGCCTCAAAATGGTTACATCTAAAATAAAATGCATCTCCTATTCTAAGTGCAACATCATTCTCACTAATACTTCTCATGGTAATTCACTACTAATGCACAACAGTACTCTTCAGTCACTGCTTGCCACATCGTTGCTCAATCCATTATGACATTTTACTTTTAAATGAAACTCCAAAATTTCTTCTGCAAGCATAAACTAATCATCCCCAAAAACTACTATCATACCCAAACCCAAACAGTAACCATTTTCTCATTGCATGGTCCCCACCTCAGAACAAATCAGCATAGCGTCTATTCTCATTAAAAACTTTAGCCTCCAGGTGCATAAAAGGCACAATTACGCTTACATGGCATGGAAATTACACTTCCCCTTTTTAAATAATGCTGGCATAGTCACTCAGGAAATGGTGGCACACTTGGGCAGCCTCATGCAACCCTGCCAATGTCTCCTCATGTACCAGGGGGCCTGTTCCTGGCAGACTCCAACAGGCCATCCTTGCCCCAGGCTCCATGGGGCAGGATGCTTCTGACACCCCTGGGTGGTCGCCTGCAACAGCCCTGGGGGCTGACTAAAGCAGTACTTGGTGGCTGACTCAAACAGCCCTGGGTGCTTTCCATTTCTCCAGACTCTTGGACAGCCTCTAATGACTCATGGCCTCAAACAGGGCACTCTCCCTTCTTCCCAGGGGTCTCCTCTGACAGGCTGTCCCTTCCAGCCCTGGGTGATTTCCATTTCTCCAGACTCTTGGACAGCCTCTAATGACTCCTGGCCTCAAAGAGGGCACTCTACCTTCTTCCCAGGGGTCTCCTCTGACAGGCTGTCCCTTCCAGCCCTGGGTGGACTGGCTCAAACAGCCCTGGGTGGTGGGTGCAACCAGTCTATGGGGGGCAGTGGGCTCTCCCTCTCTCCTTTCATTTACTTGTCCTCTTGCCTGCACCCCCCGCAGCAGAGTCTCTTCTCCTCTCTCACATGACATCACACAGGTACCTGCATCTCCTTTTGCTTCACTTGGTGTCCACTCCAAGGTCCTCCTTCACCATACCTTGGACCATCCTCGTCGCCAATTGTTATGACCGGCTCTTGGTCATAGGGTTCACTCCAAGGGACACTCAGGATACACAGGCCAGGTACGCATAGTGGTTACTTTATTAAGGTTCTTCTGTTACAAGGATCAGATGTCATCAAGTCATTAAGAGATAAAGAGGAAAGGGACAGGAGCCCACTGGCTCTCACCACCCAGGCTCACATAATCTAACTGCCTGGGTTAGAACCCATTCAACCCCAAACATTCTAATCTCACACTCCAGACTCACAGCCTACATTCTGATGGTGACATCAATCCTGGCTCAGCACACATGCAAGTATAAGAGCCAACCCTAACACAGTGCCGCAGATTGGTCTGTTCCTTTAGTGTCTCAAGATGACCCCATTCTCCATAACTTCCAGGACTTCCAAGCCAGTATGGAGAAACTGTTCGCAAGGCACTATCAGGGACAGGCCTTGGACAATGAACTTCTTTCACTACGACAGGGCAATCAAGATCTTCTCACTTATATTGCATCATTTAACAGACTAGTGGTGGAAACCGGATGGCCGGAGGATAAGAGGATCACACTGTTTTACAGAGGTCTGCGTGGGGAATTAAAAGACGTTCTGGCTCAAGTGGTAAATCCTCCACAAGACTGTTCCGAATATATCGATCTGGTAGTGCAATTGGATCATCGACTACAGAATCGGAAAGCCGATCGATCCAGATGTGAAACCCGACTTTTTTCAAGGCCGCATAGTTCTACGAAAGGAACTGATTCCGTGGAACCCATGCAAATAGGGGGTGTAAAAGGACCTTTAACCCAAAAGGAGAGGGAAAGGAGGAGACAACTGCAATTATGCCTCTATTGCGGAAACTCAGGGCACTTTCTTCGAGATTGTCCAGTGAAGCCCAAGAAGAAGATAGTAGGGGCGTCTGATAAAGGTACTGAGAATTCTGAGCCGGGAAACGACCTCGCCCGGCAAGTGTAGAGGTCCGCTTGCCGAGCGTTAAAACCAGCTCTTTGACCTCACATTTCATCATGCCCATGGTCCTAGTGAGTCCTGAACAACCTAATCGTATGCATGCCATTAAAGCATACATTGATAGTGGCGCAATCGGGAATTACTTGGACTGTGAGCTGGCCACCAGGATGAATCTATCTCTTTGTCCAAAGACGGTGAAAGACGTCATTACCACCGTGGATGGGACGGAAATAGCTTCCAGACCCGTAACTCACACCACCATGGAAGTAACGTTAGTAAGCCAAGATGGGCATCAAGAGAAGATCGTGTTTGATGTGATCAAGGCCCCTCAGTTTCAAGTCATCTTGGGAGTTCCTTGGTTGGAGAAACACAATCCTCAAATTGATTGGCGAGCAAAGACAATCCGGTTTCCAGAATGCGCTTCTACCTGCTACCCTCAGCTCTCCACCAAACTAGCTGCAACTGTTTCTGAGAGTCCGCAACTGCCTCCTGAATACCAGGAATTCCAAGATGTCTTTCGGAAAGACCAAGCTAATTCTTTGCCTCCCCACAGATCATACGACTGTCAGATAGACCTGATTCCCGGATCCACTCCTCCGTGTAGTCGGATTTATGCCCTTACTGAACCTGAAAATCTCCACCTAAGGCAATATTTGGACCAGTACCTGGCTGTAACGCTCACCTGATTCTCGCAGAGGCGCCGGTCTTGACTGGGCGACTACCGTATCTTCAAAGGTGATGTGTAGCACCCGGTTGGCTCTTTGGGCTGGACCTCTGTGCACTGTATGCCTGCAGATAGAAAATATGGGGTTAATGAACTGGGGTTATTGGGGTGTCCCTATCTCTTTCCTCTTCTCCTCTCCTGTAGACCCCCAAAGGTTAACGCTCTCACCTTAGGTAAGTGAATGCCGAGCTCTCCATCTGCCTCGGGGCAGGGTGCTGTAACCAGTTTCTTCACTGGATAGGTAGCGCAGGCCTCTTGACTTCAGAGGACTGCTGTCCGTCGTTTACTGCACAAACGGTAAGTTTCGAGTCATTCAAATGTCTTTAAAGTCTTTAGTAATGATGTCTCTTGTTTTGCAGGGTTCCGGCGATGGCGGATGACGGGCTGAAGTGAGTTGAAGATGGAGCCCGTGTGATGAATAGAAGCGCCTGGAAGCACGTAAGTAAGCGCTTGTTGCCTGCTTCACTATGCGCTCTAACTGTCTTTTTATTTTGCAGGTACGAGTTCGGAGCGGCTGCAGGGTGCCGGAATACCCACTGGATTAGATGTGGAAAGGAGTAATGGCACGTGAGTATTAAAGTTCCCCAATGTCTTTAAACGCACCTTGTTTTGTCTTTCAGATGCGGGATGCAGCGCCGAAGGCCTCCGGAGCGTGCGAAGAGTTGGTAAACTTGCCTTTCAGCTGCCGGAATGCTAACCTGTTCTTTCTTGTCTTTATAGGTGTTGCTGAAGACTGGATTCAGGATGGTAAGCCTTTGCCTTTCAGATGCCGGAATGCTAACCTGTTCTTTCTTGTCTTTATAGGTGTTGCTGAAGACTGGATTCAGGATGGTAAGCCTTTTTCCTTAGGCCCAGGACCGGATGCAGAAGACACGATGAGCGTTCTGCTGCAGAGGTTGCAGAATAACGCAAAGCAAGATTCATCCACCGGGTGTGGTTTAAATAGCCTCCTGTAGTGCTTAGGTGTCTCCTTCCACAGCCACGCCTAAGTAAGAAAAGAGTTCCTGGTAAGAAAAGAGTTCCTGCCTTCCAGAAGAGTTCCAGTGTTCTGAATCTAGGGACTGGCTCCAGCCCCACCCAACAGGAAAAGTAGTTCCAAACAGAAGAGGATCCGAGGCTCAACTGGCAGGCAAGTAAGCAGCATGGTCTGCTGAAGGTAAGTCCACCCAAGCATTATGAGCCCGGCGCTTTCAGCGCTGGGACTGGGCATATTTATGAGCCTGGTGCCACTGGCGCCAGGACTGGGTCCAAAAGGTCCCAATTGGGACTGGTTGGCACTCGGAACCTGGGTTATGGGTCTGCTTCCAAGGGAGTTGGGAAAACCCTGACCTTTTGGAAGCAGAGATCATGACAGTACCCCCCCTCAAGGCCCCTCCCAAACCGGGCTTCTCCGGGGGTTTTGGCTTGTCAGGAAATGTTCGGTGAAATCTTTTGATTAGGCGAGGAGCGTGGACATATTCAGCAGGTTCCCAGGATCTCTCTTGGGGGCCGTAGCCTTTCCAGTCAATTAGGTAGAATAGTTTAGATTTGGAGATCTTGGAGTCCAGAATGCTTTTGACTTCAAACTCGAGTTCTCCATCCACTAGGATAGGTTTTGGAGATTTGGTTAGTCGGGTTTGAGGTTGCACGGGTTTTAATAGAGAGACGTGGAAGACCGGATGTATCTTCATGTGCGGGGGCAAGTCCAACTTGACCGCTACTGGGTTTACTATGGTAGTGATGGAATAGGGACCAAGGTATCTTGGGTTGAATGTGCGTGGCCCTTTTAGAGATAGATATTTGGTGGATAACCAGACTTGATCCCCTACTTGATAGTGAGGGGCTTCCTTCCGATGTTGATCTGCTCCTTTCTTGTATTGTTCTTTAGCCCTTTGAAGGTGAGAAACAGCTTCCTTAAAGGCTTGGGTGATTGTAGAATGCAGGTAGTCTACTGCTGGTGTTTCAAGATCTTGGAGGGGATCCAACTCCGAGGTTCGAGGGTGACTGCCGTACAAAAGAAAAAACAGGGTTTTCCCAGAATGGACAGAGTTATTGTAGGCATACTCGGCTATCCAAAGGATATCTTTCCAAGTTTTTTCAGTTTGTTGCAGCATGCAGCGTAAATACTGTTCCAGAGTTTGATTGGTCCTCTCGGTTTGTCCGTCGGTCTGAGGGTGGTGACTGGTCGATAGTCTCACATCAATTTGAGCCGACCGACAGCAACTTCGCCAAAAATGAGAAATAAATTGACTACCTCGATCCGAAATTAGAACCGAAGGAAAACCGTGCAGTCGGACGATGTTTTCGAGAAATTCTCGGGCCAGAGTTGCTGCTGTTGGCAAGCCTTTGAGCGGAATGAAATGCGCCATCTTGGAGAATAAGTCCACGATTACTAGAATCGTATTGTATCCGGAGCATGGAGGTAGATCGGTGATGAAGTCCATAGAAAGCGTATGCCAAGGGCGAGGTGGGATGTCAATAGGGCGTAAGAGGCCTGCTGGTCTTTCCTTTTGACTCTTGTTTTGGGCGCATACTCCACAGGACATTATAAAGTCTCTGATATCTTTTTTCCAAGACGGCCACCAGAAGTAGCGCTTGATCTTTTCTGAGGTCTTGGCTATACCGGGATGACCTTCCATTAAAGAGTTGTGATAACAAGAGATTACTTTTTTCTGTAAATCTGTGCTGGGTAGGTATAATCGTTCTTGGAAATACAATAAGTTGTCCTTTACTGCAAAGTCCTTTCCCTGCAGATGCCAATTCTGTATGTCTGCTGGAGTTACAAGTTGCCTGGCTTTATCCTTAACTTCCTCTATGGATTCTGTGGCGATTACACCCAGAATTCTTTGTTCGGGAATGATTGGTACAGGTTTAGGGTTGACCAAGTGTTCTTCCACTCCCATCCGAGAAAGGGCATCGGCTTTACCGTTCTTTGTACCAGGTCGATAGGTAATTATGAAGTCAAACTCGGCAAAGAATAATGCCCAACGGAGTTGTCTAGAGGATTGGGCTTTTGCGGTCTTCAAATATTGCAGGTTTCGGTGATCCGTAATCACAGTAACGGTGTGTCGGGCCCCCAGCAGATAATGCCGCCAAGCCTTAAAGGCAGACTTGATAGCCAGAAGTTCCTTGTCAGTAATCGTGTAATTGATTTCAGGAGGCGAGAATTTGCGGGACCAAAATGCCACGGGATGCAACTGATTGGTTACCGGGTCCTTTTGTGATAGAACTGCCCCCATGGCAAGGCTTGAAGCATCAGTTTCCACGATGTAGGGGAGTTCGGGGCGAGGGTGTTTTAAGATTGGTGCAGAGATAAATTTAGTCTTCAAATCCTGGAACGCTTGTTCCGCCTCGGTAGACCATTCAAAACGTTTGTTTTTCTTTAACAAGGCAGTGATGGGCTGGACTATTCGAGAGAATTCGGGGATAAACCTGCGGTAAAAGTTAGCGAAGCCTAACATGCTTTGCACACCTTTTACGGAGGATGGTGATGGCCATTTGAGAACTGCATCAACCTTCTTTGAATCCATACGCACTCCGCCAGGTGATAATATGAACCCCAAGAATTCAACTTCAGTCACGTTGAAAACACATTTTTCCAACTTAGCGAAAAGTTTGTGTTGACGCAATCTTTCGAGGACCATTTTCATGTGTTTCCGATGTTCAGATTCCGATGAAGAATAAACGAGGATGTCGTCAATGTAAACAACAACACATACATCTATGAGCTCTCTGAGGACATCGTTCATAAAATATTGAAAGGCGGCCGGGGCATTGCAAAGTCCGAAGGGCATGACCTGATATTCAAATAGCCCATACTTGGTGCGGAAGGCCGTCTTCCATTCATCGCCCTCTTTTACTCGTACCAAGTGGTAAGCTCCTCTAAGATCCAGCTTTGTATATATGCATGCTTTTCTGACTTGGTCCAGGAGTTCAGGGATCAAAGGTAACGGATATCTATTCTTAACGGTGATCTGGTTCAGGGAGCGATAATCGATACAAGTTCTAAGGTCTCCTTCCTTTTTTGGAACGAAGAACAAAGCTGAAGAAGCAGGGGACTTGGAAGGACGAATAAACCCATTTGCCAGGTATTGATCCAGGTATTGTCGAAGGTGAAGGTTCTCAGGCTCGGTGAGGGCATAAATTCTACTACAAGGAGGAGTAGATCCAGGTATCAGGTCTATCTGGCAGTCATAAGACCTATGAGGAGGTAGAGAGTTAGCCTGATCCTTCCGGAAGACATCTTGGTATTCTAGGTATTCGGGAGGTAACTGGGGAGTCTCTGAAGAAATTGCGGCCAGTGCAACACCAGGTGGAGGGTGACAAGTAGAGACACATTCTGGAAACTGGACCGTTCTTGCTCGCCAATCGATCAGAGGATTGTGTTTCTCTAACCAAGGTATTCCTAGAATAATCTGAAACTGAGGGGCCTTGATCACATCGAACACGATCTTCTCATGGTGTCCATCTTGACTTACTAGCGTCACCTCTTGAGTGGTATGCGTTACTGGCCCGGAGGCTATCTCCGTACCATCCACCGTAGTAATGACGTCCTTTACAGCCTTGGGACAAAGAGTTAGATTCATCCTCAAAACCATTTCATGATCCACATAATTGCCGATGGCACCGCTGTCGACGTAAGCTTCAATTGCATGTAATCGATCCGGATTATCAGGGCTAATGAGGACCATAGGTATCACGAAATGCGAGGTCACGGAACTGGTTTTCACGCTCGGCAAGAGGACCTCTATTCTTGTCGAGCGAGGTCGTTTCCCTGCTCAGAGTTTGTAACTTTGGTAACTGCAGCTCCTACTGCCTTCTTGGCAGGTTTCACCGGACAGTCTCGAAGAAAGTGCCCTGAGTTTCCGCAATATAGGCATAATTGCAACTGTTTCCTCCTTTCCCGCTCCCTTTGTGTTAGAGGACCTTTCAGACCCCCTATTTGCATGGGTTCCCCGGAGTCTACTCCTTTGGAAGGAGTTGGCGGTTTGGAAAATACTCGAGCATCAAACTTGGAACGATCGGCCTTCCTGTTCTGCAGCCTGTGATCTATTTGAACGACCAAGTCTATATAATCCGAACAGTCTTGTGGGGGATTCACTACTTGGGCTAAAACGTCTTTGAGCTCTCCACGTAGACCTCTATAAAACAGCGTAATCCTTTTGTCCTCAAGCCATTGAGTTTCCACTATTAGTCTATTGAAAGATGCAATATAAGCCAAAAGGTCTTGATTACCCTGTTGCAACGAAAGAAGCTCATTGTCCAAGGCCTGCCCCTGTGAATGTCTTGCGAACAGTTTTTCCATACTAAGCTGAAAGGCTTGAAAATCATGGAGAACCGGATCATCTTGATTAACTAGAGGGATCGACCAGTCTGCCGCATTGCCACTAAGGTACGAAAGTACAAAAGCTACTTTTGCTTGATCAGTTGGAAAGGCTGCTGGCCGGCATAAGAAGTGCAACCGGCACTGATTGATAAATACTGCAAACCTCTTTGGGTCACCAGAAAATCGTTCGGGCGGAGCCAGAGGTACATTCCCAGGTAGGTTGATCTGCACTGGATTCATAGAGGATGTTGAAGGAAGATTTGCCCCTGATGCGGGTAACGGGGTCTGTCCGGCTTGTGACTGTAGCACTTGTCTAGCAAGATTGTCTGTTCTCTCCTTGGAAATAATTAGTTCCCTTCTTAGAGCATTCGTTTCCTGACGAGCTGCATGCACTTCTGCCCTTAGTTCCCCAAGTAACCGGGCTAGGGGGTCAGTATCCGAGGTTTCCATAGCGCCTGGGCGAGAGTTTTGCGGTAGGCTTTGCGTTCTGTAACGCTCACCTGATTCTCGCAGAGGCGCCGGTCTTGACTGGGCGACTACCGTATCTTCAAAGGTGATGTGTAGCACCCGGTTGGCTCTTTGGGCTGGACCTCTGTGCACTGTATGCCTGACGTGTAGAGTAAGATGTCTGCAGATAGAAAATATGGGGTTAATGAACTGGGGTTATTGGGGTGTCCCTATCTCTTTCCTCTTCTCCTCTCCTGTAGACCCCCAAAGGTTAACGCTCTCACCTTAGGTAAGTGAATGCCGAGCTCTCCATCTGCCTCGGGGCAGGGTGCTGTAACCAGTTTCTTCACTGGATAGGTAGCGCAGGCCTCTTGACTTCAGAGGACTGCTGTCCGTCGTTTACTGCACGAACGGTAAGTTTCGAGTCATTCAAATGTCTTTAAAGTCTTTAGTAATGATGTCTCTTGTTTTGCAGGGTTCCGGCGATGGCGGATGACGGGCTGAAGTGAGTTGAAGATGGAGCCTGTGTGATGAATAGAAGCGCCTGGAAGCACGTAAGTAAGCGCTTGTTGCCTGCTTCACTATGCGCTCTAACTGTCTTTTTATTTTGCAGGTATGAGTTCGGAGCGGCTGCAGGGTGCCGGAATACCCACTGAATTAGATGTGGAAAGGAGTAATGGCACGTGAGTATTAAAGTTCCCCAATGTCTTTAAACGCACCTTGTTTTGTCTTTCAGATGCGGGATGCAGCGCCGAAGGCCTCCGGAGCGTGCAAAGAGTTGGTAAACTTGCCTTTCAGATGCCGGAATGCTAACCTGTTCTTTCTTGTCTTTATAGGTGTTGCTGAAGACTGGATTCCGGATGGTAAGCCTTTGCCTTTCAGATGCCGGAATGCTAACCTGTTCTTTCTTGTCTTTATAGGTGTTGCTGAAGACTGGATTCAGGATGGTAAGCATTTTTCCTTAGGCCCAGGACCGGATGCAGAAGACACGATGAGCGTTCTGCTGCAGAGGTTGCAGAATAACGCAAATCAAGATTCATCCACCGGGTGTGGTTTAAATAGCCTCCTGTAGTGCTTAGGTGTCTCCTTCCACAGCCACGCCTAAGTAAGAAAAGAGTTCCTGGTAAGAAAAGAGTTCCTGCCTTCCAGAAGAGTTCCAGTGTTCTGAATCTAGGGAGTGGCTCCAGCCCCACCCAACAGGAAAAATAGTTCCAAACAGAAGAGGATCAGAGGCTCAACTGGCAGGCAAGTAAGCAGCATGGTCTGCTGAAGGTAAGTCCACCCAAGCATTATGAGCCCGGCGCTTTCAGCGCTGGGACTGGGCATATTTATGAGCCTGGTGCCACTGGCGCCAGGACTGGGTCCAAAAGGTCCCAATTGGGACTGGTTGGCACTCGGAACCTGGGTTATGGATCTGCTTCCAAGGGAGTTGGGAAAACCCTGACCTTTTGGAAGCAGAGATCATGACACTGGCTAACGGATTCATCCGTCCTTCGAAGTCCCCGGCCTCCTCAGCTCTGTTCTTCGTGCCAAAAAAGGAGGGAGACCTAAGAACGTGTATAGACTACCGTGCCCTGAACCATATTACAATTAAGAACAGGTATCCATTGCCATTGATCCCAGAACTACTTGACCAAGTCAAAAACGCCTGCATATATACTAAGTTAGACCTCAGAGGAGCCTACCATTTGGTGCGAATAAAGGAGGGCGATGAATGGAAGACGGCCTTTCGTACCAAGTATGGACTGTTCGAGTATCAAGTGATGCCCTTCGGGTTGTGTAACGCACCGGCTGCATTCCAGTTCTTTATGAATGACGTGCTCCGTGAACTCATTGATGTGTGTGTAGTTGTATACATTGACGACATTCTGGTTTATTCGTCCTCTGAGGCAGAACACCGAAAACATGTAACCGCAGTACTGGAGAGGCTCCGCAAACACAAACTTTTTGCAAAATTAGAGAAGTGCGTCTTTCATGTTACTGAGGTCGAATTTCTGGGATTTATTTTGTCACCTAACGGAGTTCACATGGACTCGAGGAAAGTAGATGCAATAATCAAGTGGCCCTCACCATCATCTGTAAAAGGGGTTCAAAGTATGTTGGGCTTCGCCAACTTCTATCGCAGGTTTATTCCAGACTTTTCTCGGGTAGTCCAACCCATTACAGCTCTCCTCAGAAAAAACAAACGTTTTGAGTGGTCTACCGAGGCAGAACAAGCCTTTAAGGAGCTAAAGACTAAATTTACCTCCGCCCCGATTTTAAAACATCCCCGCCCGGAACTACCTTACATCGTAGAGACCGATGCCTCCAGCCTTGCTATGGGAGCAGTGCTTTCACAAAGAGATCCAAAAACCAACCAGTTGCACCCCGTGGCGTTTTGGTCTCGCAAATTATCAGCCCCAGAAATCAATTACACCATTACCGATAAGGAACTGTTGGCTATTAAGTCCGCCTTTAAGGCCTGGCGGCATTATCTCTTAGGAGCCCGCCACACAGTCACTGTCATTAATGACCATCGTAATCTACAGTATCTTAAATCAGCCAAAGCTCAATCCTCCAGACAACTTCGCTGGGCATTATTTTTTGCCGAATTTGATTTTATAATCACCTACCGACCAGGCAATAAGAATGGTAAAGCGGATGCCCTCTCTCGAATCGGAGTAGAGGAACACATGGTTAACCCCGAGCTCGTACCTATTATTCCTGAACAAAGAATCCTGGGTTTGATCAGCATGCAATCCATTGAAGAAATTGAAACCCAGGTTAAACAACTTGTAACTCCAACGGACATACAAAAATGGCAACTTCGGGGGGAAGACTTCACAGTAAAGGACGACTTATTATACTTCAAGGAACGACTTTATCTACCCTGTACCAGCTTACAAACTCAAGTCATCTCTTGTTATCACGACTCCTTAATGGAAGGACACCCGGGTATGGCCAAGACCTCGGAAAAGGTCAAGCGTCACTTTTGGTGGCCATCTTGGAGAAAAGACATCAGAAACTTTGTCATGTCCTGTGGAGTGTGCGCCCAGAACAAGAGTCCTAAGGAAAAACCAGCAGGCCTCTTACAACCACTTGAAATTCCACCTCATCCCTGGCATACCCTTTCCATGGACTTTATCACCGACTTACCTCCCTGTTCCGGATACAATACAATCCTGGTGATCGTAGACTTATTTTCAAAAATGGCACGTTTCATCCCACTAAAGGGGTTACCGTCAGCAGCAATCCTGGCTCGAGAATTTCTTGAAAACATCGTTCGGTTGCACGGCTTTCCTTCAGTTTTAATCTCAGACAGAGGAAGTCAATTCATCTCCCACTTCTGGCGGAGTTGCTGTCGGTTAGCTCAAATTGATGTGAGGCTTTCCACCAGTCACCACCCACAAACCGATGGTCAGACCGAAAGACCAATCAGACTTTAGAACAGTACCTACGCTGCATGCTGCAACAGACAGGAGGAACTTGGAAGGACATCCTTTGGATAGCCGAGTACGCTTACACTAACTCATTCCACTCTGGAACCGGAAAGACCCCGTTTTTTCTTTTGTATGGTAATCATCCTCGAACCTCTAACCTGGATCCACCTCAGGATCTTGGAACACCAGCAGTGGACCACCTACATTCAACCATCACCCAAGCCTTCAAGGAAGCTACTACCCACCTTCAAAGGGCCAAGGAACAATACAAGAAAGGAGCAGATCAACATCGAAAGGAAGCCCCTCAATACCAAATAGGAGATCAAGTCTGGTTATCCACCAAATATTTACCCCTAAAGGGACCACGCACCTTTAACCCAAGATACCTGGGACCCTACTCTGTTACTGCCATAATAAATCCAGTAGCGGTCAAGTTGGATTTACCCCCTCGCATGAAAATGCACCCAGTCTTCCATGTTTCACTACTAAAACCTGTTCAACCAGAAACCCGATTGACTAAATCTCCTGAACCTATCCTAGTTGACGGAGAACTTGAGTTTGAAATCAAAAATATCCTGGATTCCAAGATCTCCAAATCAAAACTACACTACCTAATTGACTGGAAAGGCTACGGCCCCCAAGAAAGATCTTGGGAACCTGCAGAACATGTACACGCTCCCCGACTGATCAGGAAATTTCATCGGACATTTCCTAACAAACCAAGACCTCCGGAGAAGTCAACCTTGGGAGGGGCCTTGAGGGGGGGTGCTGTCACGATCCCTGCTTCCAAGGGGTCAGGACTTGCCCCACTACCTTGGAAGCAGGCCCATGACTCTGATCCCAGGAACCAGCCAGTCCCTATAGGGACCCTCTGGACCTTGTCCTGGCGCCAGTGGCGCCAGGCTCATGATGGTGACTGGTCCCGGCACAGGAAGCGCCGGGCTCATATTGGATAAGAGTGCTTGGTGGACCTACCTGTAGCAGACCATGCTGCTTACTTACCAGCTAACTGGTCTCCTGATCCTTCTCTGCCTGGAACTACTTTTTCTGTCTGGGTGGAGCAGGAGCCACTCCCTGGAAGCAGAACACAGGAACTCTTTTTGAAATCTGGAACTCTTTTCTTACCTGGGTGGGGCCGTGGAAGGAGACGCCTAAGCACTACAGAAGGCTATTTAAACCACACCCGATTGGTTTCACATGCTTCGCGTTATTCTGCATCTGCAGCAGGACGCTCACCGTGTCAGCTCCAGGAAATCTCCAGCTCCAGATCCTGTGAACACGAAATAACCTGCTGGAATCCAATCTGCAGTCTTCTTCAGTCTCCTGCAGCTCGTGCAAAACAAAGGCACAGGTTAGGTTAAAGTAAAGGCAGTGAATCTACTTACCTAATCCAACGGCAGCATCCAAGGCACCTTTTTCTGCCTTTCTCTTCCGGCATCCGACATCTGCAAAGAGAGAGAACATCGGTTAGTAATATTCAACTACAAGTTCTGCTCACCTGTGTTACGCCCGTTCCAACTCAGCTCGCGCTGCATTCCGGCACCTGCAAGGCAAGATACATCGGTTAGTAACGCTTAGTTACAAGACTGCTTACCTGTGTTATGCTCGCTTTCAATCTGTTCGCGCTGCACCTCAGCACCTGCAAAGACAAAAGAGACATTACGGAGCATTCTCCAGCGCTAGTGCAGTCTTTCTACTTACGTGCCATTAGAAGGATAATCTTCATCGTCACAGCCTCTGAAAAGGGAAAGACATAGACTTTACAGACTTAAGACTTTTGAAAGAGAAGAAAGCAAGGCAAAAGGAACTTTAATACTTACAAGGCACGCTCGTGCATTAACGGCGCCTTCGCTCTCAGCAAATCCTCTGCTATCAAGAGGCAGAGCTCGCATCCAGTGAAGCAACTGGATCCAGCGCCCCTGCATAAGACGCAGGATGGAGAGCCCGGCATTTACCTATATAAGGTAAGCGCAATATCAACCCAGTTCCACGGGGAAAGAAAGGGCGAGAGGGGCTAGGAACTTTCCGAACCTTCCAAACACTAATACCTTGGTTTACCCTTGCAGACATCTCTCTCGTCAGCTTAAACTGTCGGTGGGAAGGGGGCCCAGTCCGGGAGCAAAACGAACCCTGCGCCTAACACTGAAGACAGTATCCTCGCCAGATCAAGACCCGCGCCTCCGGGGGAACCAGGTGAGCGTTACACATTCCAGCAGAAGCATCACGATTTACAGTGATCGACCTTAAAAATGCTTTTTTCTCAATACCATTGCACCCAGACTCACAAGATCTGACAAGCTTCACTTACCGAAATACAAAGTGGAAACATACCAGATTGCCACAGGGGTATTGCGAATCACCCTCAATTTTCAATAGAGTAATACAGATGGATTTGGGTAACATTGAAGTGGAAAGCACAGTGTTGCAGTATGTGGATGACATAATAATTTGCAGTACAAACGAAAGTAAATGCAGAGAGGACTCCTTAAAGATGTTGACAATATTGGCTGAAAAAGGGTACAAGGTAGACATGGAAAAGATACAATACTGTCAAGAACAGGTACTTTACATTGGTCAACTTATATCCCAACATGGAAGAAAGATTGCACCACAAAGAGCACAGGCCATTTCAAGCACTCCAATGCCACAAACTGTGAGGGAACTGCAGCAGTTCCTGGGGCTGTGCAACTACTGTAGAGCATGGGTATTTGATTACAGCTCGTACATAGGACCCCTGCTTGAGGCTTTAAGGGAAGCTAATAAAGGGGAGAAAAAGTTGGGGTGGACTATGGAAATGAAAGAGGCTTTTGATGAATTGAAAGATGCGATATCAACTGCTCCAGTACTGGCATCCCCAGACTATGAGCGACAATTTTTTATATTTTCACATTGCGACTCAGCAGTAATGAAAGCAGTGTTGGCTCAAAAAACAAGCATGGGCTACAAACCAGTAGCATTTTACAGCGGTCACTTGGATCCTGTGATGTTAGGTCACTTCCCTTGCGAACAAGGTCTCGCTGCAACTGCTTTTGCAGTGGAAAAAGCATCAGCAATCACCATGGGGTGCCCAACTACACTGTTTGTGGAACATGCACTATTTGCAATATTGAATAAACCTAAGTCCACCCTAACCACGCAGAGGGCATCAGGTTATGAGATCATTCTATCTAGAGCTGAACTATCAATTGTTAGATGTAGCACGGTTAACCCTGCAAGGTTCCTAGCAGAAGTAATTGAGGAGGGAGATTATGCCCATGACTGTACGCAAATAACTGAAATGTACTCATGTACTAGAAAGGTTGAAGAAAACGCACTAGAGGGAGGTGAGATTTTGTTTATTGATGGGTCATCAACTATTGATCAAAGAGATGGGATAAGGAGAACTGGGGCAGCAGTGGTAAAAATGATGGAGGTACCGGTGTGTGTGGCTATGAAATGTGTACAATTACCACAGCATTACTCCGCTCAAGCAGCGGAACTGGTTGCACTAATCTTGGCGTTGAAGGAAAGCTTTGACAAACAAGTAACCATATACTCCGACAGTGCATATGTTACATCCACTGTCCACTCAGGGCTGTCGAAATGGAGAAGAAGAGGGTTTAGGAGAGCTGATGGCACTCCACTGCAACATGCCCTCTTATTGGCTGAACTAATTGAAGTAATAAATGACCCCCAAGAATTAGCCCTAGTAAAATGCACCGCACACACCAATGGTGAAGACCATGTCTCAAAGGGGAATGCAGCAGCAGACGCACATGCGAAGTATGCTGCATACTTTGGTGAGATATGGAACCCCCCAGAGTCACAGAGAGGGAGAGGGAGGGGAATGGCTAAGGAGATGTTGATAAGAGAAGGGTACACCCATCTCCCAGCCACGCAGATTATGGAGCTACAAGCGGCTACACCAATGGCCGAAAAAGAAATATGGGTAAAAAGAGGATGCACAATGTCACCAACCGACGCACTATGGCGCCAGGGTGGCACTGGAAAGGTTGTAATACCATTGGCACTTTTGAACACCGCCCTGAGCCAACTACATCATCCAGCCCACACAGGCAAGGAAGTAATTGCAGCACGAATTAGAGAAGATTGGTTCTGCCCTGAGTTAAATTCTCATGTGTCAAATTTTATCAGCAATTGTCTCACATGTCAACAGTTTACGGCCGGCCATACCCTAAAAGTAATAAGAGGTACTATACCCCGGCCAGAGGGACCTTTTCGGCATCTCCATTTTGACTATGTTGATATGATCAACATATGTCAAGGTAATAGGTATATGATTGTAGTAGTATGCCCATTCTCTAGGTGGATTGAAGCAGGGCCCTGTTCACACCCAGATGCATTTAGAGCAGCTAAATTCCTAGTGAGGGAGGTCTTCCCCAGGTGGGGAGTGTGCGAGGTGTTAAGGTCAGACAATGGCCCACATTTCGCAAACGAAATGTTCCAGCATATCACATCCTTGCTGAACATAAAACATAAATTTGCATGTGCCTACCACCCACAGGCCAACGGTATATGTGAACGCCTGAATGGCCTATTAAAGGAGGCAATTGCAAAGATACAGCAAACAACAAAGAAAAGCTGGTTATATTGCCTTCCATTAGCCCTATTTGAGCTAAGGAATAGACCAGGGTCCGACCACCACCTCACCCCACATGAGGTGGTTACCGGACGTCAAATGCGCCTTCCCCTAATGCCAACATCAAGAGCATTTACCGACCACGAAAGCACAGCGAGTGTTCCTGGTGATGAAATGTACCAATATGTGTCTTCTTTGATTACTAGTGTAGTGTTTGTGTCTCAACAGCTCGAGCGCACACGGGGCGGGTCTAACAGCAATCAACAAGAAGACGCGGATAAAGAATCGGAAAAGGAAAACCTGTGTAAAATTGCTAAAGGTGACCACGTGCTACTTCGCAATTTCAACAGGAAGTGGAATAGTGCACGATTTACTGGCCCCCATCTGGTAGAGGAAGTATCAACAAGGGCAGTAAATCTACAGGACAAGCGTGCCTGGAACCACCTACATGATGTAAAGATCTACAAACTGCAGACCCGCCCCAGCGTCACCGACAGGTCCATTGGGAGAACAACAACAACATCACCAACGGAGGAAGAGAGTTCTACCACAGCCAACGACCCAATTGTTCCCATACCCTATCACTCCCCAGATTCCCCGGAGACAATAACTGAAGAAGAAAGGGGTGATCCCCATACTGCCCACCCCATGGTCACACGCTCAAAGAGTAAAAATACTTCCGCCAGCTGAGCCCAAACCCCCTGCCCATTGACCCCTACCCCCAATACAGTAATAACCGAACTGAAGGACATTGCCTTGCACACGTACACATGTAAACATGTGAATGCTCTCTTTTCTCTTCTCTCGCACATGCAGGAACTGGGTATTATTGTATTGCTAAGAAAATAGATAACTAACAAATTCACTGCCCAGGAGTAGATGGTACCCCCAGACGATAACTACCCGGAAGAATTGTCACACCAATTTGTATATGAAATAAAAAGGCCAACGTACCTGAAAAGGAGAAGGGTACGTGTCTACTACACAGCATTCCTCTTGGCCATAGAATATTCAATGCCCCACCTCCACCCATACTTGCCTGTCCTAAGAGATAGATCACTTAGAGTAGCGTGGGAACAGCTCTTCGCCTGGGCACTGAATGACTATTTGATAGGGAGAGCTTAAAGAAAGACAACAACTAACATTTAATAACCAGCATTTTGAGAATTTTCAGGTGGGCAACTTTAACGTCGCAAGAATACGCTGCCAGGACTGCAGCAAGGTAAGAGCAAAATGCCGGTGAAATTAGCATATGTAATAAAACTAATAGGGATTTTGATGATCACCGGGTTCTTGGCTGCCTCTGTATGGCAGTACAGCTATGCTATTCATCTTATTGCTGCACCCAAACCTAATACACCCCCATCCCCTGCTGCAACAGGTGTTACGTCAGGTGATACTAGTAAAATTGCACACAAGCAAAATAGAGTTAAACGCAGCACATACTCAGATAATAAAGGTATTGATAATTATATACAAGATTCAGCACACGTCTCAAACAACATATGGTACCAACACAGGACCCGCATTGGTAAGCAGACAACAGAGGACAGCTGCTACGTTTGCTCATTAATACCATACGCCATGAGCGCTTCTCGAACATTTGTTGCCACAGAAATAGATGAAAAGACAGCACGATGCATAATATACTTGGCACTGTTCCAAACGAAGGGAAGATTCCAAGGGACAGTGGTGCATATGGTGTGGAAAACACGAGACTCATACCCATATGAAAACAACTTCCTCAAGACTTATTTGAGTTACCACAAGAGCAGTCTACATGCTGAAGCATTCAAATACATAACAAGTGGTCCTGCAAAAGGGGAAACAAAGAAAGTAACACTGCAGTATCTACCATGTGATTGGTACGCCACTGAAGTTCCTGGTAAACCAGGATGTTGGGAAAGGCCACTGGTGACGATAACAGGGAAGGTGTACCTGGACAACAATTGGGAGATAGGAGTGATTGGCAGCAACATGGTAACAAAAGAAACTATCTCAACTATCGAGGCACACAACCACAGATGTTGGACGACGTGGATCAAGTACGTACCCATGCTCACGTGGGTGGAGACGGATGAAGACCCAATAACAATACTGCCGCTGACTGCGCCCAAGGTATGCTACCAACATAAAGGAGAGGTGGACGTAGGATACAACACCAACTGTGCAAGCGTGATGGAGTTACCTGAGGGGGGAGCAGGAACAGCAGTAATAATGGACCATTATTGGGCCTGTGGAGAAAAGGCATACCATACACTTCCTCCCCTGTGGAATGGTGTGTGCACAATGGTGCAGGTCAATGTACCATCACTAGTGGTACCCCAGAAGCATGTGAATGTGGCGAACTTTCCCAAAATGGATGAAGGGGACAAAAGAAGGAAGAGATCTGCACCACCTCAGGAGGAGCAAGGGAATAGGACCAACAGCAATGATACTGTCCTAAACAGAAGGAAAAGACAAGGAGAACCTCTGACAGGAAAATACCTGTGGGAAAGTCGGAAACGGCACTCACTTCAATCCCGCCAGAACACAGACTATTCAGCAGAGCAGCAATGTTTTTCTCCTCAATCATACATCCGGGACTGCAGGCCTACGCAAACGCAAAATGGCTCCAGATAACTAGATGGGAATTAATGATGACCATCAATTCTACAGTAAATGGATTCAACGCAATAAAAGAGGAGCTGCGAGCTATAAGGATGGTAGCACTCCAGAACAGATATGTATTGGACCTCCTCACAGCCATGGAAGGAGGAGTTTGGGCAAAGATAGGACAATCATGCTGCACGTTCATTCCTGCCAACGATGCTGACAATGGTACACTGACAGAAGCAGTTTCACAATTGGCCCAGATGCACTCCAAAATGATGGATGAAAGTAAAGGTGTAAACAAGGATAAGAGCTGGTTTTCACTATTATGGTCATGGATGCCATCTTGGCTGTCAGATGGACTGAAGATTATAGTTGGTTGTACTATTTTGGCTGGAGCTACACTGATCATAATAAGTTTTTTGAAGGCCCGGAAGGCACGCACCACTGACGAGTTGCTTGAAATGGTCGGTATGCACCCCTTGATGCCAGCAGATGACGGCCAACACACAGGCATAATAATACAAGAGAGGGAGAAGTTGCGCAACCAGATCATCACCAACCATCTGGACCCACCATCGGTGAAGATCGAGAACCCAAGAAACCCCAGGAGCTACATAGGGAAATGGGTATACTGTACTCCTGGAGGAACCTGTGAATATATGTATTGGTCATTTGAAGATCATGTGAACCACTATGGACATTTAGGAGGAATAACTAAGATATGTAGAGTAAGAGGAGACAACAAAAAGTATATGTTTGTGGTCGACAAGTCGACCAGAGGGGGGACTGAAGCGGGAGAATGGAAGACCAGGCTCCCGTCCTTCAACTCTCGCGCTTGGCCTAAAGGGTCACGACCCAGACACCCGCCATGAGAAGAGTTTGCCCATCTACCAGACGACCAAATACCCTGGTACAGGAACATACGGATGTGTCCATCTGCCTGCCCAGCAGCCCGCACTGGCCATGCCGACACCTGCGGCCCGGATCAACTAGACTAAAACCTACACGTCGTTAGAGATGCCATGACGACCTAGCCAACGGTCAGCACACCTGTACAAATATAACACTGGACACTCCCGCACCAATCTACACGAAGAATATACTCAGTGCTATGACGTAGGCGACAGACATACTCACGGACGTGCATTTTTATTATTTTCCACATAGGCTTTGAAAATGCAGAAACGCAAGACGCATCATGAACTCATCTAAAAGAGCTTGCTTACGCTTCTCCTAAAACCAGTTGCCACAATGAGAAATATAATGAAGACACGATACTGGTCATAAGACAATATGGTACTGTAACCTAAAGCGCCTGTGCACCAAACGGCTCCACTTATACACCAGGCCTAAGTAGGCCGCAAGCAAGAGCTTCCATGAACGTTAAAAGAACAAGAGTCAGGTTGCTGATCCTGCAGAATGAGCCCAGCGAAGCAACCAGCCAAGGTCACAATGTTGCCAACCCACATTCCGAGAGCAAACCATCAAGGGCACGATGTTACAACCTCGCACGCCGCGCACCAACGTTAAAGTCACACCTGCAAATTAAACCAGGCACACAGTGGAAAAACAATATTAATTGTGCAGAATTCTGCCTCAAACACGGTCCCACCTCACGTGACCAAGCCGAACCTGACAGGATGCCAAGCCCAGGAGGAAGAAAGCGTCTGGATCCCTCGTTACAAGACATAGGCAGATACAATTAAAAGGCTCAATGCACATCTGCGACAGTGGGAGTAGTCGGCCTTCCAGCTATGAATAAGTCCTCACATTGTCTGCACGTACCCATAGTGAAACATTGTTGCAAATGACAGGTACACCGAGAGCTGGGAACAGCGATGGTCCCAGGCTGGGAAGCTCGCGGGCGCACCAATCAGAACATGGGGCTCCTATCACTGACGCCATTAACTTTAACCAATCATCAGGGGTCTTCATGTAACAATTCTCATGTATCTAATTGTAGGGACAACCCAGATATATCACCTGACTAACCCTTGTCCACTAATATTGTTCTCTATACGTGTGCTATACTAATCCTACCACTCAAGCAACCAATTAAGAGTGGCGATAGGTTTTTTGCTAACTTTCCAAGGTGACGCAAGTAGCGCGTCATAATAAGGTAAAAAGGGCCTGCGAGCCCTACGATTGTGTGTGTGTCAGGACGGACGCGTATGCTCCTTGACCCATCCCTGCCGTTTTTGTATAATAAACAGCAGAGTCACCTTGCCTCTTGCGTATGTCTCATACTCTATCTCATCTGGGATATACGGAAGGAGTTGGGGCCTCCCTGCCCGGAGGTCTGCGGACGGCCCAGCCGACCCCGGCAGAATTTCCCCCCGACAGGACTGTTGTGGGGGGAAGGGTGTTATGGGACTGTTGTGGGGGGAGGGGAAGGGTGGTGGGATGTTTGGGGACATGCACATTTTCTGCTTTACGTTCCTTAATACACTGGTGTTTGAACAAAACACAGGCTTGTACTTCTTCATTGTGTATGTGTACTTTATTGACGCCATGGTCCATTGTGCGCTTCCAAACAGACACCAGTGCACTACTACCCATATCCATGTGACAGTACGAAACCATGTTACTCAGAATATTTGGTTGATCAGATGCTGTCTCACAGCACGCCCCTCCTGGCCATCCCCTCTTGCATGACCTGCATCCCCTTCACCTCCGTCCTCATCACCATCATCATCCTCATCAGGTGCTTCTATTTCAACGTCAAGAGGCAGTGGCACATTCGGTCTGATACACATATTGTGCAGCATGACACATGCCATGGTGATCTTGGCAACCTTCTCATGGCCATACAACAGAGCGCCACCAGACCTGCTAATGCACCTAAACCGTGTCTTCAAAAGGCCAAAAGTCTGCTCGATCACAATGCGGGTACGGGTATGTGCACGATTGTATTCCTCTTAGTGCCTGTTCTGTGGGTTCCCTACAGGGGTGAGGAGCCACCTCTTCAGGGGATAGCCGGCATCACCTGTATGGTGGGACGAATGGGGTCCTGTTACTGTTCAACTCAAGAGTGGCCTGTTCATATCACACAAATGGACTTTGCATTGTGATTGAAGTACACAATTAACAGCATACATACAGATGGACTGTGTGACTGCAATGTGCAAAGGTGAGCTCGACCATGCAAGTAGACATGCCCCATGAATGCCTCCAACAGTAATTGACATGTCATGGGTGAGGCCAGGTCTCAGGTGTCCCTGGGCCCATGCAGATTTGGTACCACACTGCTGGTGTGATGCCATTCCTACATTGATGTTCTCATTCTGAGAGGCATCACTTCAGTGGTGCTATAAGTGTGTGGTTCTATGCTATGGCTAGGGGTGATCCCTTTGCATGCTTTCAAGGGCACATTGCATTATTGTTGTTGTGCTGCACTAATTCTGTATGACTATCTTGACGGCATGTATGTTTGTGTATTTTGTGGCGTGGAATGTTGTGCAATGTGGATGTGGATGGATGTATAAGGTTTGTAGACCTGGATTGTCATCTATGTTGTGTAGCTTATACTTGCATGACCGTTCATCTGAAGTACGTTGCAGGCTTCCCAGATGGACATTGACGTACATCTGTATGTGCATTCGTCCGACGGACGACAAGCTACACCCATTTCGAGTATGTATCTCTCCCCCCCAATCACACCCAGTTGGAGTATGTATCTCCCCCCCTCATCACACTGACATGTGCTTGTCCTGCAACTCACCAAGTAGCGACGAACGTTGTCTGGCTTGTCGCTCCATGTAGCGTGGGATAGTTGAGTTCCGCAGGACCATGGAATCATGGGTTGATCTGGGGAAACGGGCACAACAATGTGTGATTACCTTGTTGCCATCACATACCATTTGGACATTGATGGAGTGGAATTGTTTCCTATTTCGGTAGACTACTTCATTGTGATGTGGTACAACCAATTCCACATGGGTACAGTCGATGGCCCCGATGCAACTTGGGATGCCTGCCAGTGAATAGAAGCCAACTTGGGTGTTTGCAATCTCCTGGGCAGTCCGTGGCATGAATATGTGTTCAGGTGCATGCTTCAGGAGGGCATCGATTACCTGGTTCAGCGTGCGTGAGAATACTGGTTGTGAGATGCCATGCATCTGGCCCACTGCATGCTGGTAGGTACCTGTGGCCAGGAAGTGAAGCACAGTCACCACCTTCAGTAGAGGGGCGATGGCAGTTCTGATGTCTATGAGGCTCACAATGTCGTTGTGTATCATGTCCACAATGCTGGTGATGGTATCCCGGTCCAGACGGTACAGGGTGTGTATCTGCTCTGGGGTTAGATTGAATGGACTGGCTCTGATCCTGGGGATTGGTGGGTGCCTCTGTGGTATGATTAGGTGCCGTGGTGGTGCTTGCTGTGGCTGTCTTGCCCTCCTCCTCCTCCTCCTCCTGCGTCTCCTCTGTGCTGCCTGTTGTTGTTGCTGCTGCGCTGCAATCATGTCCTCCAGCCCATGTAATGCTGCAAGTATTGGAACCATCTTGGTGTGGGAAGGGGTGTGGTGTGCTCCTTTTGGGCTGCCACAGTCTCCATTGCCTCCACCTGTGCTGATTGTGTCCACCTATGGCAGGTGGGAACACTGCTCAGTTCTCTTAACGGGTGGGTCGCGATGGCGGTATTAGCGCTCTAGCGGTAAGGGGTTTTGGGGGCTTTACCATGCTGCTATTGGCATGTCCGCTCCCCTTGTGATGCAGTGCTATTAGCGGCATGGCGTTATTTACGGGATGGAGGGTCGCGCGCACGCGGACTGCCCGCTATTAGTGGCACCGTACTTAGCGGTGCCGCTAATAGCGGTGAGCCGGGTCGTAATTAGCATGGGGATTTAACGTTACCGGTATTCCATTACCGGTAACGTTAAATCCCTACCGCCTACCGTGTAATGAGGCCCATTGTCTGATAGTGCAGAAGTTTCTGTCAGGACCTCAAAACCCAATCTAAACAGCTGACTTTTTTCAGCCAATATAATATTTTGTATCAGTTGTGAATGAAGCCATATTTTAACTACATTGAAGGTGTTTTTTTAATAAACTCCACCAACCTGATATCAGAAGAGACTACATCTTCCAGCATGGGAATATCAGAGAAAATTGCCAAGATTGCTCGCCGACTTAACTCATACTCCGTGTTTGGCAAAGCTCTACAAGCCAAAATAAGGTAGTATGAAGCTGTACAACTTTCTCTTAGTATATAATGAGAAACTTCACTTTCATTTCTGTCATTTTTCATGTGAGCCGGCACTGCCATTTGCCTGGGGGTTTTATCACAACCAATGGCATTTTCAATCAATTTAAGAAGTTGCGGGATAAGTGCGGTTAAGACTGTATTGGTTACATTTTTTTAGATGTTTGTAGGAACATGCTTTTCTGGCTGCATTGGGATATCGAAATGCACTTTTTTTGAGTGGCTGCCATACCCAGGTTACTTCCCTGAGTTTCACTCAGATTTATCCTTGGGATGGTTAGAGAGTGGCCACCCCACCCCCATGCACCCCTTCAGGTAATTCTGGCAATTCTGGCATCTGTGTGTCAGTCCTTTGTACAGGAAGCTGTTGATCACTATGTTGTAAGTGATTTGTATGGCAGGGACCTAAGATGACTGGATGCGGCAATCCCGCCAAATACGCATCAACAGCTTTCCTTATCTCCAGACGATGATTGACTAAAGCCTGAGCCAAGTTTGGAGTTTCAATGTGTTGCACTGGTGCCGTTTTTTTTTTTTGGTAATACTTTTTGGACTCACGGGCGGAGTACTTTTATTTATAGTTTTGCCTGTAGCATTACTTTTATCTCTTTCATCAGCCAATTCAATTAGTTCATCCAACGGGGCGTATGACAGTTCCCTTGAGTTTGAGGAAAAATCAGAAGATGCTGCTTTCATCTGATTTAGGAGATGCTATTTTTTGGATACCGCACTTGAGGCTAAAAGCAAGGTTTTTTGATTTTGGAGGTAACTTGATAGATTTAAAAAATTGTTTAGCAGCCAAGGAAGAACTCAAATTCTTTACAGGTTTTGATTTTTGGTCAGTTTATTTTGTACCCCTCTCTTTAACTTATCTTTAGTACCAGGACCTTTCTGCGTTAACTGTCCCACGGTAAATATGGTGTATGCTCCTTTTTTAGCTCCCGCTTTTACAGGTTGTTCTGTGTGAGCATCTATCCCCTCCTCTGCAACTTCCCTTATGACTTTGCCAAAACATGGAAGTAGGCAGGGACTCAGATTTATCTTCTCCATACTATTTCTTTCACCATTATCATCCATGGTTATAGTGTCCTGTGCTTTTGGGCACTCATTTGATACTGTTTGGGAGGCAACTGAAACCAATACTTTCTGTTTGTCTACTTGTTTACAAGAATCGGTGTCATGTAACAAAGTGTCTGCTATAGTGTTTTGCCACACCAGCATTTTTTCCCATTGCTTAGACTGTAATGCTATTTTCTCATCAAGGGTGCCAAACAGGTTGGTTAGTGATTGAAGAGCCATATTCATTGCATGTAAAGTAATCTTTAAGAGGGTGTGGGAATTCGCCTCTTGGGTACCTTGTTTAGATAAATTGTCAACACTCATTGGTCTTCTCAGGGGTGGACTGGGAACGAAAAGAGGCCCTGGAAATAATTTTCAAATAGGCCCCATATTGGAATATTTAAGCAAGCCCAGATATTTTCTTATGGGAAAATGTGTAAATACCACACAAAAGGGGCCCAGGGTGCACAGGCCTACCAGGAAATCTCCAGAGTTCACTATAGGCCACTCCACTCCTGGGTGCTTTAAACCCCTGAGATAGTGAGTGCACTGAAGAAAACATTAAGGGCCAGGCAACTTTGGACTCATGTTGTGCAGTCTGTAGCATACAGTGCATGCGTACAATGTACGTGTAAAATTGTAAACATCCATTTGATGTCATGCATGATTTTCTTTCATGCATATGGCAGAAAGGGGTCATGGAACCTAATATCGGATTCCGTCTCCCCATTCTGTCTGCCATCCATATGCCACAGCATTTACGCCGGCATGACATATTCATGCTGGTGTAAAGGATGTAGATTCCCATACAATCTGAATGGTTTTTAAACCAGCAAAAAGCAGGCAGATTCCTTTTGAATCCATTTTAGATGCTGCCTGCCATGCATAAACATCAGGCAGTGCTTGCTAAGAAACTCGCCCTCTTCAGATGAGAAAAAGATCAGCGCAGAGATAGTTTTAACAATACTGGTTATGGAGAAAAGGTAGGATGGTTTGGAGAGAGGTTCGGACAATGCAAAGATACCCCTACAATACAGGTTCTGAATACAAGATAGGATGGGTCTAAGATAGGGCTAAGGCTATGCAAAGTGCATATGCTAGTGACCAATTCTTCCTATGCATACTCACTGGATACGTTTTTTAAATGGAACCGTCAGTTCTGGTCAGGGAATTGGATCTGGTTTAGACAGACGGCTGGGTAAATCGGACTGGGCAACGTCAGCAAGGCGCTCTGGTCACGGCACGGCACAGGACTGGATCAGATCTGCAAGGCACTCTGGTCACAGCACGGCACCGGACTGGAGCGGAACTGCCCTTCTTGGTTCTGATGAGATTTATTTTCAGCAGGCAAGCAGTAACAGCACAGCCACGCTGTATTATGATGCTTCCCCTTTAGGCTTGCGGGGTTCTGTTCTGGAATCAGAGGCCTAGCTGAGAATGGTTCAGCTGTGCAGTGGTCCTTTTGCTTTGCCAAGTTCCTGGAGTCTCTGAGCAAGGAAGATATAGAGTTCTGCAGCAGGGTGCTCCATCAGCATCAGGTGAGTGACTCTGTCTGTCCTTATGTGTGGTGCGCTGTCTCTATTTATCCTATGAAAATGGCATCTTAAAAGGGTGTGTGGGCTGGTTTAGCCTAAGCTTGCCCCTTTAACTGGTGACTGGGTCAGAGTCTATTATCTGCCTTGATAGGAGGAGAGAAACAGAGAGTCATCTTTATGGTGCCATTTTATGAGGCTGAGAATCCACCCCTAGCCCCTGGAACACAAAATCTACTTTTGGCAAAATACATATTTCAACACGTGCAACCTCTTGAAAAATCACATATGCAGATTACATATTTTACCTAGCAGCTACTCCTCAAAACCCTGTGGCTGTGGGATCTTTTCTCCGCTTTTCACAGAATTTTGCCCTTTTCACTAGGAAAACAATGTCCAATTTCTAAACAAATGTCTACAAGTGTGCATGTTTAACATGGGCATAAGTGTATAAAGTTTCCCAGTTCTAGCGGAAATACATTTTGCGTAAAATCATATTTCTTGCCATTTCTGCCCAGAACATGTCACATGGTTCTGGCGCCTCTTCACCCGTGCATCCAGAAATTACATTAACACTTTTGTTATTTTTATATTTTTCACAATTTTAAATGGTAAGTTATCAGTCTTTTTAAAATGTGTCCTTTGCCCTTCTTAAGCAACAAATGGTTGTTTAGTTCCACCCCTTTGGTCTCTCCCTGGAAGCCCAGGAGCCATCCCCCTTGTTTGCTCCTTGCAGAGGCCATTTACGACTGTCTTCGCACTTCGCATTTCCTGAGCTGGAGCTTGCCATTGTTCCTTTTGCCTCTGTAGACCAGGTTCTTTCCTGCTCTGTAATTAACACTTCTTTGTGATTTCCTGCTGGGGGAAAGACCTTCCTCTGTGAGAAAACCTGTTATTCAAGTTCTGCAGCTTTCAGCCAGGTTTAAATGAATTGTTAAATTCTGTGGCCTTTTTCCTTAGCACAAAACAAACTTGTTGTATCCAATAACAGCTTGAATTCTCATTCAAGATTTTAAACCATGGAATCAAAAACAATTACAATATGGGTTACTATCAGTACAGGCCTCTTGGATTGCAAACATTTGATTTTCAGATTATCCATGTTAAAGTTTAATCAGGCAGGCCCCTGACAGCTGTCATCACAGCATCCCTCTGCTGCACAGAGATTTTTGACAGATCCACAGACAGGCCACTTAGGCTGTGGAAATCTCTTTATGCTTTTGTCTTTTCAGGACCTTGTAAGTTCACAATGATTTCTTAAACTAAGTGAATTGTAGCACCCAGCAAGAAAATTTGAATATTTGAAAGTGTTCTGTACCGGCATTCTGACATTTCAGCAACAAAGAAAAAGGTGATTTAAAGCAGGATTTGGGGTTTCATTTAGCAAACACTGCTTTTTCCTTCTGCACTCCACTTTCAATTGTTTTGGGGCCCAGTGACACATTCCATAGTGAGAGCTCTGTTCCACCACTGACAACATGCGTGGCAGATTGGGTCGCCATCTTTTGTGCATTTGAGAAGAGCGATTTTCAGGGATTTTGGCGCACACAAGGGTTTCGCAGCCATTGTGCTATTTCTGGTACCATCATAGCAGAGTGATGCGGGATAGCAGAGCAAAAGTGGGACAAAACATCCCACATCATCAATGATCCATCTTAGTTATGGTAACTGCCGTGCGATTCAGGAGGAAGGAGCAAATAGCTTGTGTGCGAGTAGATGTCAAACACTCTATTTTGGAAATTAAATCAAAAGTCGACAAACTTGATGGATTCATAATAGCAAGAGAAACTTGTACTAAATCTATTCCATCAATTCAAGTTCCTAAAACGGTAATCGCACATGAGCAAGGTTGTCAGTGGAATGGGCATATTGATGATGCTAAAATAAAAGTGTCCGACAACTATGAATGTCTGTCCATTATTATTAATGAATTAAAAGCTAATAATGTGGCAATACAATCACTCTTTAATAACATCAATGAAATCAAAGACAAATTGCCCCATGATTCCTGCCCCCCCCCGTTATAGACCATACAGACAGCCCTATGGCATTAACCAACCTTTTTGAAAGTGAAGCAATAATTGACCGTTCACTGGCTCTGTCTTCTGACAAAACAGTATTTATTTCAAGACGACATCGTAAACAACATCAGCGTGTAATGATAGGAGCTGAAAAAAAGGCGTTCTGCCAATGAAAAAAAATAAAAAATGAAACAAGCTGCACTGGCCTTCATGAATCCAACGGTGGATAATTTATCTCCTAACATGGTAAATGAGGATGATATAATTGATGTAAATCAACTCTCGGAAGAAAGTCAATCGCACCTTCTTACGAAGAAAGATAATACACACATAGGGCATGTCAACACTGGTAACAATTCAAATCTTTCCAGTGTTTCAGGCATTGCTTCTACTAAACAGGCAGATATCAATGAGAAAATAGTTATTCCTGTCAAAAAAAACAAAAATGTGAAAAAATGTGATTTTTAAACAAGGCAAATCTTTGGAAAATATTTTTCACATGAGGGAAGGAAATGTACTGGTAAACTGATAAATTGCCAGTAATTAATCCTGACCGTAGCAAGCACGCGCAAATGTATAAAGGATCTGATCAAACTATGCATAAATAATTGTACTCTGATATCATTAGGAAGACTGTCAAAAATGCTTTATGTATGGATCCCAACCCTAAGGATTCAACTGTTGGGCATATAGAATCTGGTAAATGTAAAGAACTGTTAGTGCCTCAGCTAACTGTGAGGTCAAGTGGGGAAAATAATGGTCTACATGCTCATGTATCACATGCAATCCTAGACTTAGACAAAGATACTCAGGTATGCAATGACGATAGTCTAACTGCTTTAGAAAAGGCATTGAAAAGTGGCAGCTTGTCCACCTTAGAGGTTTCTAAATTACTTAATTCCTTGAACAGAAACATCCAGGATGATGGCCAAACAACATCTATAGTAGATGACGTACAATCAAATGGGTCTAACGAGGTTATGGATGGGATTCCACCTGGTTTTGTATGGATAACGGAAGCAAATGCCTCTGACTGTTTAAATTCTAGTAATCCTCCTTGTAATGCCACTTCTTGCAACAGTTTAACTTCTAATGGTGCCAATGTGAATGAAAATAAGATCAACAAATTGGGTTTGGCAGATAATCCTGAGATAGATGCTAAGGATCGAATTAATAGAGCCTATCTTTTAAATGTATTATATACTATTCCTTCCTTACGAATACTTACATCAAATGATTTCGATAAAATTGCCCTTGCAATGACAAATAATTATAGGATGATTTGTCATGTATTCTCTGAACATGTTTTAAAGCTGATCTGGTCGTTTAGAAAAGAACTGCGTGATTTGGGTTTCATTGTACACACATTTAATACTGTGAATTCTGCCAATGATTTGTTATACTATGAACCAAAGACAGTTACAATGATGAATGCAATTGGGGAAAGCACAAAAAGCGATTCTAAAACAAATAATCTATGTATTTCACAGTTACTTGCAATTGCACAAAATAATCAGGAAATGTCGTGGATTGAACCCATGCTGAAGTATATTTCTTCTCCTAAAACAGTGGTTTCTAATTAATAGGACAAAGTCTTGCTATGTATTCCTGGAATTCATGTGGATTTCATAATATAAAGGACATCCCGGTGAGACAAACACATGGACTGCAAGAAATCCAACACACCGAGGCTACCCGCACACTCTATCCTGCTGCATCAGGTGTGGGCACCTAAACAAACACAAGAGCCATAATAGCCGGTACGTGGTAGAGCCTGAGGGGCATAACAGACGCCGCGCACCATCTCTATAAAAGGTTGCCAATGCACACCCATACACTGCATGCGATAAGTGTGAACAACGGCAGGCAATCTAAAACACCTGATGGTCGCAGCCACAACGACACAGAAAAGCAATTAGCATAAGCGTGAGTGCGCAAGATCCACACCGCCTGTGCACACTGGTAAATAACCTGGACAGTAAGCAATATTGCAGAGGCCAGAGGCTCCGACCCCACAACAACAACCATAGACAACAACAGAAGCTAATAAATATACTGCCGCGCCACGAATACACCCGAGCTGAGGGTGTCACTGCGGTGCCCCAGTGAGTGTTGACACGCTGGTCCGGTCCTGACTGGCGTAAACCGGCGGAGTGCGGATGGAGAGCGTACCTACTGGCAGACACTCACGGGAGATCCTGGCATGGGCAAGGAGAAGAGCAAGAAGACCACCACGCAAAGTAAAATGGAGCAATACACTACACCCGCCTCAAATAACCCACCAGAACAAGATAAGCCCACGGATCCACCGGAGACTGACAGCAACCTCTCCCTTAGGGATGTAATGAATGCCATTGCCGGATCCCAGTCATCAATGGAGAAGAAAATGGACAGCATCAGCACAGAAGTATCTCTCCTAAAACATGACCTACAGAAACTCACCTCACGCACGAGTGAGGCTGAGAACCGAATGTCGGAGACAGAAGATGGCCTACAAGCAATCAGTCAACAGGTGGATAGTATGCTGGCTCGCATGAAGACGCTGGAAGATCGGGTAGAAGAAGGAGAGGGACGCTCGAGGCGTAACAATATACGCATCCTCGGCCTGCCCAAGAAAGCTGAAGGCCCATCCATGGAACTTTTCCTTGCGAAATGGCTATCTGACCTATTCGCACCAAAGACCTTCTGTATTGCTCTCTCAAAGTGCACGGAAAATCGTAAATCACCAATGCAATTACAGAGCCAATACTTTGAATGCAGTAAGATGCAATAACTTGCAACCACACGCTCTTAGAAAATAATGAGCACTTATACGGCTATTTATTCAAAGCTTAGAAGCAACCAGTGATAACATAGAAATAAATCACAGAAGAAACATAGAAATAAATCACAGAAGAAGCAAATAATTCAAAAGGAAATACATCACCGTGGGCGTAACTGGATTCCTCATCTCGCCAGAAGCGGCTGGAAGACCCCGATAACAGCCAGGCCGAGAGCACAACAACCCACAGGAATGCCGGACGAAAGCGTCCCCCTCCGGCTGAAGTCTCACCTGACCGTTCCGGGGATCCGCATATATGCACACTCCGAAAAGGGGTGGCGATTTCTCGAACCTTCTGGCAACGCACTTGCGCATTGATGAGCAGCCGTTGGTTGCCAGCTGGATCAACCGACAGTACCCTCAAGGAGCAGAGTGCCTCCCTCCTCTAAAAACAAGCACTGTGAAAAACAGTCCCATAGCTCATAACAAGACATAACAAAGTTAGCTTTCCCAGCAGAAATGTACCAGGTTTGGAAAGCATGTTTTCTTCAGCACCGTGAATCTAACTCTCAGCAAATGCATGCAGCTTTTCACTGCGGCATGAAGTAAATATCCATCATGGCTCCGAGCGCTCCCAGAATGCACTGCGCACCAGTGCCATGTTTTAGCTCAAGCATAACACCTTCTCGAGATTCTTCTCCATTGAAAGAGCTCACCGAGTGCCGACTGGCAGGCCAACTCCCGGTGCACCACTGGAACAGTGATTGCTAAAATCCTGAACTATAGAGACCACGACACTATGCTCCAGCCGGCCAGGACCAAAGGTTCCATTACCTATAATGGTTCTAGAATCGCCTTCTTTCCGGACTTTACCAGCGAGGTCCAGAAACAAGACAATCCTTCGACCCACTCAGAAAACGATTACAGGCATTGAACATAAAATACTGACCCCTATTCCCGGCGCAGCTGAAAATCCATCATAACGGCATGACAGTGCATTTCACAGATCCCAGGGAGGCATGGAACTGGGCGGAGAGCCACCTGGAAGGAGACTGGAGACCTGCAAGCAGAAGAGACAACGGGCGTATCAGACCACGCCCGGACAGATCAACACACGCACGTCCACAACCGCGACCGGAGGAAGCATCCCAAATGGCCGATGATTAAAGCGGGCAGAGGCACCGCAGCTACCCCATCACTGTTCGCTAAGGTGAAGCCGAGTACGACTCCAACAAATTTCTCACAAAGCGCAATGGCAACACCCTCTGGAAACCTCTTTGAGAAGAGAGTAAGCAAAGTCTATTGGGGTAATTAGTAACAGTTAATGTTTGTTTGACAACTGTCCGTTCTTGACAGTAGTCCTTTACAGTTCAGGCGATAGATACTTCAAGTTGCGTGGAGTATGGGGTGGGGGATTTGGAGCGTAAATGTTTGGGTTAAAACTGGGTCCAACAGTTCAGTTGAACAAACCTCCCGGGTGTGAGAAAAACTATACTAAAATATTAACAGAATGTCCTAACAGGTACTACAATAACTAAACAAAGCTTAACTCCCGTCACATGGATGCAATACACCACGACAACGCAAAATCATCACACTATGACATACCTATCCCTCATCTCGAATGACAGGGACCCCTAATAGAAACAATACCAAATCCATTAGGATCATGACATGGAATGTGAATGGGCTTGGCAGCAGCATTAAGATGCGCCTATTACTGCAACAACTAAATCAATATGCTCCAGTTGTAGTGCTCCTGACTGAAACGCATTTAGCAGGCACGAACTGTAACTTATTCAAGCGAACCAACTATCGCATAGCATTACACTCTGGTTTCTCCATGGGGTCCCGCGGGGTACTCATCCTAATACACAAGAGGCTGCCATTTAACCTCTTATCTGTCACACAAGATGCAGGGGAGTAGATGTGTACGTGTAACCGGAACCCTCTGGGAACGCGCTGCATCCAAGTTAGCTATCTACGCACCGCCGACCCTACTGACCTCCTTAATAAATGACATTACACCCATAATCACCGGTGACCCCTCAAATCTGATGATAATAGGGGGAGACTTCAACGAGGTCATGAATGTAGAACTCGACCAAACACACATTTGCACTAGTAACCCCTCCACACGCACTAAACTAGCTACATTTACCGATGCTCTGGATTTGAAAGATGTGTGGAGACACTTTCACCCTGACATAAGAGAATATTCGTTCCACTCTGGAGCGCATGCCTCCCTATCGAGGCTAGACTACTTCTTCCTCCCGGCAGTGGAGTGGCACCTAGTAAGCGAGGCACAGCTACTACCCAGAGGCATCTCAGACTACTCCCCTTTCACATTAGAACTCACTACTAACAGACCGGCCCTCCCCCGCCCACCAGGCGGCTACATAATTATTACCTGGGCTTCCCAGAACTAGTGGAACAAATCCAGAACGCTACAAAATCATACTTTGAACTAAACACGGCCTCTGTGGAAAACATGAAAGTGCTGTGGGAGGCATATAAGACAGTGTTAAGAGGTGACGTCATCTCCTGGACCACAGCCCATAGAAAGAAACAGCTAAGTTTGCTTAGGGAAGCCGAAACACGAGTGCAAAGAGCAGAGGCAGCCCACCTAACCCTCAATCAGCCAGAGTCACACCTCGCGCTACAGCTGGCACAAAAACAGCTGCAAAATATTGCCCTGGACAACGCCAAACAGGCACGCACAGCAATGCTCGCCAAGGTATACGAAACCGGAGACAAAGCGGGTAAGATGTTGGCATGGGTGGAGCAAAGGGATGAGGGTCTCAGCCATGTCAGGACAATCAGGGCAGAAGACGAGGCACCAATAACAGCAGACAAGGACATAGAAGAAGGTTTCACAACCTATTATGCCGAGCTGTATAAAACACCAACCTCCCCCATTGACACATCAATTCTATCAGGGATCACCCTCCTCACACTTAAACCCCACCAGATAACCCTGTTAGAAAAATACATCACAGAGGATGAGCTAACCACTGCCATAGCGGACCTCCAATCCGGGAAAACCCCGGGACCAAATGGCTTCCATGTTGAAGTGTGGACGAAAATAGGCCCAAATGTGATAACGCCACACCTGTTGAAAATGTACAAAGCCTCGCGCACAGAGGGTTGCGTGCCTCAGGATCTTAGCAAAGCCACTGTAATAGTATTACCCAAGGCAGAAAAACCACCAGACAGGTGTAGCTCATACAGACCTAGCTCACTCATAAATACCGAAACCAAAATCCTAGCAAAGACACTAGCCAACCGACTGCAGCAGGTTATACCCTCCTTGATTCATCCAGATCAATGCGGATTCATGCCGCAAAGATCCACACGTATGAATATACATAGGCTACACACAGCATTAGAGAAAGCAACCACTATTCAGGGACCATTAGCCTTGCTCGCAGTGGACTTTGAAAAAGAGTTTGACTCATTCAACTGGGAGGCAATCTGGGAAATAATGCAGAGAATGGGCTTCGGCCCGCAATTCATGAGCTAGGTAAAATTACTTTATAAATCACCCGTGGCATTGACAAAAGTGAACGGATATGTATCCAACCCCTTTGAACTAGGAAAGGGGACAAAACAGGGATGTCCCCTGTCAGCTATGATCTTTGCGATAGCGATTGAACCCCTTGGTGCAATACTTAGAGACTCTGAGACATGGAATGGCTTCTGCTGGTCAGATAACTGGGAGGACAAAGTGTCCTTATACGCAGATGGCCTGCTTATATATTTAAAAGATCCAATAAGATCCTGCCCCGTAGTGACAAGTTTGTTGGAAAAATATGGCTTGTTCAGTTGTCTGCGTGTTAACTGGACCAAATAAACTTTGTTTCCAATAGGTCAGGAAGAAGGCACAGTACCAACTCACTGCCCCTAACAAGTAGAGAGGGAACAATTTAGATACTTGGGTATACAAATCATGAATAATCTCAATGATTAAATACCTAAGAACGTACACCCGATGATGACGAAATTCGTGGAAGACAAATAAAAGGAGAGGAAAACAAATAAATGTTGATCTTTTGCTCAAATTCCTTATGAGTTGTTAAATAATGTATGTTTTAATAGGAATTTCTAAGGATCTTTGTAATGAATTGATTGAGGATTTTTTTAAAAATATTAAACATAAGTATTTTAATGTTTCTAATCTATTGCTATATTGATGTTAAATTAATTGACTTTGTTTATTCTGTGTTAATGATGTAATGTGATGGTGTATGGCTTAATGTCAACCATAACACTTAAATGAAAAGCCGGTAAGATAGCTCAGCGGGTTCAGTGCTAGCTGCTAGGAAATGCGTATGGTCTACAAGTCTCAGGCTTGAATCTTGCATCTTCGATTAGTTGATAATGTGATTTGGCAAACGTGCTATATCAATATCAAATCATTATCAGAACACTTTAAAAAAAGAAAAGAGTGTACACTTATTGCCATGCGGAACTGCATAGATTCCTGGTTCCTTCCTTATCTTGAGGTGGTCACCTCATTGTTCTTTGTGGCAGTCATGATGCCACGACACATTAGCAGCACCAACAAAGGCATTAGCGATGGCATCAGCATGTTGGGCGCGTATCAGCAGCATGTTTGGTAAATGGCAGGAATGCTCTCATAGAAGTGCTCATCTTGGGTCAAATGGATGATGCATGTGCCAAGTTTCCGCCTCCCCCTCCAACCACTTGTTTTGTTGTAAGCGGTGGAAAAGAGACATACCACCCACTGCTGTAAACCTGCCACCAGCACTGGGCTCTGGGCCAGCAGTTCACCACATTTGCCGCTGATGCTGTCAGCTCTCATGGCTGTTTTGTGCGAAAGGAAGGAGGCCCACATTTCCCAATCAACTTATACATGATTTATCAAGGATGCATCTGGGGAGAATACCATTCAAAGATGTCTTTCAGGAAATGTCAGCCTCTTGTTTCTATTCAGTAAAGTGAGTTTCTGCAAGATGTGGAACGTCTACACTGTTGGAAATGATCTGACTACAGTGCAGTTCCCTAAAGTGTCAATCTATCTACCACTTTCCTTGAATTTGGGTGCATAAGAATTAGAAACTCTAAGTTTGTGTAAACTTTACAATCAAGCGACCCAGGGCATGATTCTGCGCTGTAGCAAAAACTGGAATGGAGAGCCAACACTCTGCCCTCCAGTTTCCAGCACCATCATTCTGGAGTGGATGGAAGTGGCTGGAAAACTGGAATGGAGAGCTAACACTCTGCCCTCCAGTTTCCAGCACCACCATTCTGGAGTGGATGGATGTGGCTGGAAAACTGGAATGGAGAGCCAACACTCTGCCCTCCAGTTTCCAGCACCACCATTCTGGAGTGGATGGAAGTGGCTGGAAAACTGGAATGGAGAGCCAACACTCTGCCCTCCAGTTTCCAGCACCACCATTCTGGAGAGGATGGAAGTGGCTGGAAAACTGGAACGGAGAGCCAACACTCTGCCCTCCAGTTTCCAGCACCACCATTCTGGAGTGGATGGATGTGGCTGGAAAACTGGAACGGGGAGCCAACACTCTGCCCTCCAGTTTCCAGCACCACCATTCTGGAGTGGATGGAAGTGGCTGGAAAACTGGAATGGAGAGCCAACACTCTGCCCTCCAGTTTCCAGCACCACCATTCTGGAGTGGATGGATGTGGCTGGAAAACTGGAATGGAGAGCCAACACTCTGCCCTCCAGTTTCCAGCACCACCATTCTGGAGAGGATGGAAGTGGCAGGAAAACTGGAATGGCGAGCCAACACTCTGCCCTCCAGTTTCCAGCACCACCATTCTGAAATGGATGGGATATTGGAGTGGCGCTGTCCTGCTTTCCAGCAGCAAAATCTAATTAAATATGTTGGTGTGGTAGCAACATGTGCACTAGCTTCACTACGAGGATTTCTGAAAAGCCTGCCACTTTTCTTACTTACTAAAGTCTCGTGGAGCTTTCTGTAAATTAGAAAAGTGTTGTTTCCATCCAGGGAGAAGCTTAGCTTGTAAAAGAAAAAGTTGTGTAGAAATGTTAAGGATACCTCACAGGTGCCATATTCTAACTCCCTTTCAATGTTTACCTTCGCCTCAGAATTGGGCCTTTAGAGTAAAACCATCCAACCCAAACATCTGCTAAGTGCTATTTCCAGTCAGAGTTGTACGCAATTTATCAACACAAGAAGGCACTCTTTGAGGAATCAACTCGAGATCAGATGAAAATAAGAAGGATTTTGTTTCAAGCACCATACCCCAAACTCGAAGTTACTGGCACCCAAAAATGGCAAAAGGGGCCACAACCAGAATATTTTTGACTATTTTGGGAACGCAGAACGCAGAACGTAGCCTGAGCGAGCAATCTGGGCCGCGGCGGCTTCATTAATATAGATCTGTCTTGCTCTGCGAGTTTTTGATATATTCTCCTATTTACGGTATAAGACAGCCTGCAGGGAAGCATCGCTGGCATTTGCACACCCTTTTGACATTTCCTTTTTCAAAGAAAAGCCCTGAAAGTCTACCCATCTCCAGGGTCCGACTGTGCTGCTCCTGCTGCCTGAATTCGAAACGCTGCCATCATTGTCATTTTGCACTTTAGCGGCGTAATATCACGGTAGCATTTTACATTAACGGCGCCTGTCTCTTTCCGGCATTTACAGTCAAGCGGGGAAATGGCATCAGTAGATTGTAATGGTCTCTTCGCTGTCACAGCGCACGGGCGTGATTGAGGCACCTGCACAGTATGTTGAATGCAATGCAAACTTTAGGCTGGAAATAGGATTGCATTGCAGGTAATTCCTGCTAATTCCACGCGGTGCCATGCAGCCACGTATCTTTCACAATGTATAGGGTTTTCACAGTACTGGATACTCTGATGTAAAGAGGCTCGGTTGGTGGCAGTGCGCGTTGCTGTGGTGTACCATTTATGTTGCTTCAGCATTATTGCAAAAGAAGTATTCTTTACTAGTTTAGAAGCCCGTGTACAAGGCAAAAAGTGCAGGTTTTCATTAACACAGTAGGGACACTGTGGGCCTCATTACGAGTTTGGAGGCAGTCATGCTCGGGTTCGGGTCCGTGGTCCCTGAATGGGGAAATACCAGGCCATTCCGACTATTTCCCCATTCAGGGAACCCGGACCATCCCATTCCCATTCGAGCTCCCATAGGGCTCAATGCGAATGGGAAGGGAGCTAACAACGGGCCCTTCAATAACGGACCCGTTGTTAGCTCCCTGGTCCCCTCGCGGGACCCGCTAAGGACGTCTGGTAAAACTAGACGTCCAGAGCGGCTCCCACAAGGGGACCTCGTAATAGGGCGGTATGGTTTAACGGCGCCGGCACCTTTACTGGCGCCGTTAAGCACATACCGCACGGGTCGTAATGAGGCCATTTCCTAAGGAAACAGCTTCCTCTGGTGGTGACAACAGACGGAGCTATGCAAATTGGCACCATCTCTATATATCCTAAGGCAACAACTCCCTCCAGCGATGACAACAGGTGAAGCTACGACTGCATCGGACAAACTTACATCTGGCCTTTTATTATATTGTTAGATGGTAAGTAGCCACTCCACTGCCTTGACTATCCTATAGGATGGAGATAATGGCGGGATCAGTGTTTTTGGATTTTCGGTGGCATGGAATTAGTGCCAGTGGTGAACACCGCAGGTGGGCACTTACCAGTGTTCGTCAAAATGCCCAAAAAGAAAAACATGATTATATGCATTTTGAGCAGTGCCATGTTTTCCACTGGGTGTAAAAATGTTCCACTGGTGTAAATCAGCAATCATTTGGCAACGAGATTTCCCCATGAATAACACCTGTAGATTTGCAGAGAACTGGTGGCATGGAGGCCCGCCGTGAATAAGAGCTGATCATGTTTACACGAGGGTTAGGTAATAATTCATCAAACGTTTTGCATAGGTTTGCATGCAGTACCTATAAAACAAGTTTGTAAATGAGTCCAGAGCAGATGGGAATTTTGGAGCATAATAAGGCATCATATTTGTCTGTGCTGGGAATTTCTGAAGGTGATGCAAATGTTTTGGACACTGAATTGCACATGGACACTCGGGATCGGATTTGCCACTGATTGGTGCAGTGAAATTAAGTCCAGGTATTCGTACAGGGCACCCATTACCCCAGTGCCAGTATGGATGGCAACAATGCATTTTCGCATAATATTAATCCATGATGTGACACAGACTGTGATGCCCAAGATGGTTTGCGCATGTAAAATAGGTCACCAGACTACATGTTCATTGATTTAGAAAACAAGTAAAGGAGGGCACCTGTTCATATCTGTCCAAAGTTAACCAGAGGTATATGTCCAGCACCGCGAGGAAGGACCGGCATAAGTGCACTTTTGCATTCAGATCACGTGTGAAGTACTTCTGCCAATGCTTATGTACTTGTAGTGCATCACTTACATGATCCCTCATTCTTTGGGGACTCATGTTGAGTTTGGTGGTAATTCCTCAGGAAACACCACCAGTCGCAGATCCTCCACCACCACATCGTTTTCACTCCCGGGGGAACATTGCTTTTAGGCCCCAGTCATGCAAACCATAGGACTCAGAGGGATGATCAAGTGTGGTCATTCCACCACAGTAATTCACCTGTTGTTTTTGCCACGAAAAAAAAGAGATACTCATTCAATTTACCATTGAATTCATACTTTGGTGGTTGCATAGTAGTGGCAGTAAATTGGTGGTAACAAAATGACTACCACTTTACTGCCACCTTTTACCACACCATCAAATGCTAAATGAGCCCCATTGAATTGTGAGGATTTGGCCTTAATTCAGAGCAATTTGAATCAATCAGATAATGTCGGATCCATGTTGACTCACTGAAGCCTATGTTTCATGGTCGTATGTGAAAGGAACTCATGGTGGCAACAGTAAAGACAGACACAAATGATCACAGTTCAAGGGTGTTTATTAAACTATATGTGCGGGTTAGAAAAACAACTAATCTAAACGTAAATCTAAGATGAGAGAAAGCTACGATCATCAAATAATAATAAGGTAGTCCTAGTGGCATCTTGCCAAATAAAAGGGCCTATGCTTAGCAAAATCTATTGCCAATCCTTCCGCTAATTACAAACAAAGAGCTTGGGATAGGGTTCACAGGAAAGAAAGAAGTGTTCACAAATAATAAGTCAGGATGCTGTAGTCGGGGTCTCCCTTTCCCACGATTTGAGCATGGGACAAGGTAAGACTCCGGAGCACAGCACACGCTCGAGCTTTCCCAGCACGAGCTAACAGTTCCGCTCTCAACTATCAGAGTCTTTAGTGGTTAACTCTCTTTTCTACCAAAAGTCTCTTGCCGCTGAGGATGTGTTCCAAAATAATAAACAAACGTTTCTTTCTGTTTGCTCGTTGAGTGATGTCTTTTCACCCCTGGAGCCCCCTCTTCCAGCTCAGACCCTTCTCGAATGTCAGCCTCCATCTGTCGGGTTCACTATGGCTTTCAACACAATTTTCTCTGTGCCATTCACAAATCTTAATGTCTTTTTAAACAGTTCACTGTGGACAAAACTCTGCCGGGTACACTCTTGTCAACACTATACATTGGGACTTCAGACTTTGCCCCTGTTCATCAGCATCCCTCCATCGGGTTCACTCTTACAAACTTTTGCAATTCACACAGTTCCTTAAACATGCCTTACGATGCAGGATTCACTGCCCTAAGCTGTACCTTCATTTGTGGGTCAAAGGCCTTCAACTGTACAGAGGATTTTGCTAGACACCTCTCTGACCACTTTGACCCTCTTCTTGCGCCATTGCCAAGGTCTTCTGGTAGCGGTAGTTTCAACCACAGGTTAATCGCCCAGAGTTTCTCAAGTGAACACCCACGTGGTGTATGACTCCTCTGTTGCTGTTTTTACCCTCTCGGCTCAAACAAACAGTTCTTTATACTTTCTTCAATTAGCCGTTTTGCTATTTTTGTTCAACCATAGTTCGGTTTCTTAACAGCTCTCCCCTCAACTGTGATTAAACGCTTGGCTTTTTCTTTTCTCTGCAGTCAAGGCCGGTACCACAGTGGAAATCATCTCCCCTTGGCTTGGTATTAGCGGAGAAGGGCCTTGTGTACTGTTGACATCTGCTGCAACACATACTGGCTATTGTTGGCGGTTTACAATTCCTTCTGTGGAAGTGCATGGGCCTGGCTTGGAAAGGGCAAGGCCACTTCTCCCCTTGTCACCCTCTCGATTTGTGCCATCTTTCGTCACCTCTTGAACTGCTGTGCTGAGTTAGCTGTCTTGTCATGCAGTCTGCCTTTCTCGTATTGTGCTATCGTGCTCCACATTGTATCCCTGTGGGGAAGGGAAAGGGCCGTCAGGTGTGTGTGATTCTGGTCAATTTCCTGACTTTGCCTGACCCTGGAATTGGGACATGTCAGGTAAATGGTGCTGGTGTTTGTCCATCGTCTTTCAAGGTATGCAAAAGTGTTCATGTTGGAAAAAGGGGAGGGAGGTTAGGGTGTTTGAGTATCCTACGGGGTAGGATGGGGAAAAGGTATAAGACTCACTAGTCTCCCACTCCCTGAATACCCCCCATCTAGGTGATCCTCCCTCACTGGTCCACCCCCAGGAACTGGATCCAATAGCGATGGCCGTTTCTTGGCCACCTGGATTACAGATCCCCAGGGACTGGTCAGGGAGGAACCTTCAGGTTCTCACATACCCTTCCTCCATGCGATGTAGCTACATTTGTTTCAGAGGGGAACCAGGAAAGAAAATCTACATTTCATTGGTCTAGAAACCATTGCATGACCCATGGGTTGGAGTCTTTGCGCCGGTTAATCCAAACTAGGTGTGAGTTATCTGTGACAAGTGTGAATTTTCATCCTAAGAGGTATTATCTAAGATGGATTATGGCCCACTTGATGGCCAGGGCCTCTCGATCCAACACACTAATTTTATTTCACATGGGAAACAGTATGCGTCTGGTGAATAATATGGGATGTTCCATTCCATCGCAAACCTGGGACAGGACTGCTCCTAACCCTGTAAGGGAGGCATCTGTTTGTAAGATAAATTCTTTAGAAAAGTCGACTACCTTTAAGATCGGGTTCTGACACAGAGTCGGTTCAGGGTGTTATAGCATATCTCCTCCTTGTCATTCCAGTGAAGTTTCTGGGGTTCAGCATTCTTAAGATTATCTGTTAGCTGGGCTGTTTTATCTGAAAAGTTGGGGATAAACCTACGGTAATATCTTATTAACCCATGAAAAGCTCTAAGATCTCTTTTGGTCATGCGGGTTGGTGTATCTAAGACAGCTTTTACTTTCTCATGTTGGGGCTGTACATTCCCATTCCATAGGAATACGCATAGGTATTTTATGGCTGACTGGGCTAATCTGCACTTAGCTGGATTTGCAGCTAGGCCAGAACTTCTGAAGGCTTTCATGATGGTATAAAAATGAAAGAGATGATCCTCCCAGGTTTTACTATAAATGACGATATTGTCAATATAAGCTCCACAGAAATCAGAGTAGGGTTGTAAAATTGTATCCATGAGGCATTGGAAAGTAGCTGGCACACCTGTTAGTCCCAAACATGAGTTACTTTGAATAAATGAAGACACACCAGTCACAAAACAAATGTATAAAAACAGTTTATTACCGCTTAAGCGGACCCATATTCATCCATGTCTGGGTACAGCCATAGAGAAGATGAGCCAAGGTATGGGGGAGCACACATGTCTTATACATTTTCGGAACCCTTCAAATGTGTTCTAGTTCATCGTGTGCTCACAGTTCACGACCCGTGAAACGTGGGCATTTTGGTATGGCAACAAGTGCTACAGCGCTCTGTTTCATCCCTCAGACAATTTACTGTCTGGGAACAGAGCAGAGTGGGGTGTAGGAGTATATCTTGTCCCCAGCACAAGGTGACATTCCTCGCACACAATTATCTATATGTTGTTCTTAACTAAAAGGTAATTCTGCATTTCGACTCGGTAGCTCAGGCTTTCAGAAATACACATGGCAAGAATCGTGCTCCTTTTAATCATCTAGTCACACAATAAGCCTCGGAAAGTCAGGAGTCAGGAAGACAGAAAGGCACGTTAACTGCTGATTATCTATGTTCGTGCCAACTTTTCAAGGCCCTAAGTTAAAGACAAACAATGTGCTCAGCATTTCTTGCACTTCTGTTCAGGGACATGTTAAAGAGCTTTCTGAGCAGTGAATCTGTGAGCCTTTACTGCATGTGGAATGAAAACACAGAAAAGTGAGCAAAATTGCCAAGATGAAGTTCGGATGGCACAATTCAATGTGTGCACTTAGGCCAACACAATATAATACATAACATATGTACTTTTACACACTGTGTAAGCCAAAAGTCAGGACTTTAAATTGAAATAGTGCTAGAGGCATTGAAAATTAGTTTTTTTCATTATCTGGCCCGTAAATGGGGACCTGTCAGCACCCTTTGGTTAAATCTAGGGTAGATACAAAGGTGGCTGCTCCGAGTTTATCAATAAGCTCATTGATGCGAGTTATGGGAAATGCATCGAAGTCCGAGATGGCATTGACTTGATGGCAGTCTATGCAGAATCTCCATGAATGGTCACGTTTAGTGACCGACACGATAGGAGAGGCCAAGGGCTTGAAGATGGTTCAATGATATTAGCTTTTAACATTGTGTTGACTTCCTCGATCACTATCTGTTTACGGGATTCTCAGAGCCAATACAGTTTTAAATGAACCACTTAACCTTTAGGTTTTCGTATATAGTGGTATGTGCCTTTTACTATTCCTGTTTTTTCTGAGAATGCATTGGTAAATTAGACCACTATGGCTTTCAAATCTTCTTGTTGTAGGATAGATAGCTAGGGAGGGATTAATTCAAAGTTATCTACCTCTTCAGGAATTAGACAGGCTAGTACTTTGGCCTAGGTGGCTGACAGGTTCTCTTTCCACTCTTTCAAGAGATTTATGTGATACAAATGGACTTTCTGTTTTCTGTCTGGTTGAACTACTTTATAAGTGCAGGTTCCCATTCGTTCTACTATCTCATAAGGCCCATGCCATTTGGAGACAAGTTTGTTTTCTGAGGTGGGAAAGAGGACCAATACTTTTTGCCCTATGGAGAATTATCTTAAATTCACCTTTTTATCATAAGCATTTTTTTGTTGACTTGGGCCTTTTCCATTTGCGTGCAAACTAAGTCTCAAACCAATTTCATATGTTCTTGCATTCTGGCGGCCGTTTGTGAGATGGGAATAGGGCCTCCTCTTGTTCTTTCCAGGTTTCCCAGAGCATGTCTAGGACATCTCTTGGTTCCCTACCGTAGAGCAACCTATCTTGCAGAAAGCAGCCGTCAAGTATCTTGAGATGATATTTATTGCCAACCAATATTCGAGAAACAGACTTTAGTAGATAATTCCACCATCAAGACTACCTTATCGTAATCCAACAATTTCTTCTTTATCAGGCATTTATACATGGAGGCTGTGATTAATGTATCAAACATCAACTGTAGGGGGTCCCAATAGCTATTCTTCCACATCAGACATCCAAAGCTACTCGTTCCCAGAAAGACGCTATCTTTAGGGCGGAATTTGAATATCTTATGGATTATTGTTTCCTGCTCCATATCCCAAATGTTCTTACACAACAGTAGGCATTGTGTAGTTGCTATTATCTCGACAAGGGAGCCATTACATTATAGCCGTAAATAACCTTTTGGTAGCGTAATAGGCATTCTTAACAATTTCTTTAAAATGTTGCCCTCTAACAGGTTTAACACAGGCATATGCCTACTACCCCAGACTTCAACCCCATAGAGTAGAAAAGATAGGATTTTAGCACAATAAATAGTGAGGATTATTTGAGCAGAATAGTCCCCATTATTACTAACAAATTTGCTCAGGGCACCCACTTGCGGTAGGACTTTGGGCCTCATTCTGAGTTGGCTGGGCCGGTAAACAAGTGCCAGTATTCATGGATACCAGCACTTATCGGACCAGCTGGTGGGGCACCTGGCAGGCATCCTAATGGCAAAAAAGCCATCATTACCGGCACCGGCATTACCCATGTGGTAATGACAGCAAATCCCCTCATGGAGTCTTATGGGACTCCATGAATGGGGATTAACATTGTCCCTCTGGCAGCAATGGCACCGAACCGGGTGCTGGAAACAGTAACAACTCCACCGCAAGGATACCAGCATAGTTACAATGAGGCCCTTTATTTTGAATCTGCTCCCACCTTGACTTCCACTTCAGTTGATCATCAATCACCATCCCCAGATATTTATAAGAATGCTCACATATCCATTAGCTTCCAGCAGTACTTTTTTGTTCTCAATTTAATTGGTCTTAAAATCATAATTTTACTTTTTGCTTTATTTATTTTGAGACCATTCAAAGTGGCATATTTTCTCACCGCATCCAATTTATTCTGTAATCCATATGGGGTGCAATCTAATAGCCAGGTCGTCGGCATAACCAAGCCAAGACATTGGTAGATTGTCAAACCTAACTGCATTCACTGCTGAAACCTCCAAAGCAGAATCAAGATCAGAGAGATATAAATTGAATACAGAATCAGCAAGTTTACACCCTTGTTTTACTTCATGGATGGTAGGTATCCAATTAGTCACTAGGCCATTGTTACCAAGTCTCCTTAACTCATCAGTGTAGAGCTGGACAATCATGGAAAGCAATTCTTACCAGAATCTTCAGCGCAACCAGCTTGCTCCACAGCCTGCTTCTTCGGATGGTATCGAAGGCTGCGCTGACATTAATGTGTGCCACATAAACAGAGAGGTGTCTTAGCTTCCATGAATATTACACTAGAGAAACTAAAGTTAGCAGATTGTGAACATTAGATGCACCCTTCAGAAAGCCAATCTGCTCCAACTGGTAAGTTGATTCAGCGTAATTCTAGCAAAGATGTTAGCAGGCATGTCAAGCAGCACCAGAAACTAATAATTCACTGGTTCTCTACATTTCCCTTTGTTATAGATTGGAATAATATGAATGTCTTTCCATGATTTAGGTATTACATTTGTGTGGCATGGTGTGCAGTCGCCCAAACCTCAACATTCAATTTCAAGAGGGCATTGTACGTACCATCGGGCCCGGCAGCCCGGGAGCTGTTTAGTTTCTGTATAATTGCCACAATATCAACACAGTTCAGGTCAAACTTCCATTTAACTCCAGCAGATGGCAGAGCAATAGTCACAGGTGAGCTTTTACCAAGGGTGCTGACAATACAAGAAGCCTAATCCTCTTCAGAAACACCCCGACAAATCACCCAACTAGGATGTCTACCATTAATAATATTCCAAAATAGTCTGCTTTATTTTGTATCAGCACCAACAGCCAAAGTGAGCCATTGATCTTCATCAATTTGTATATGATAGGCTTTCAGCTTTTTTTGGTAAGTATACATCTGCTGTTTAAGAGATATAGCCATACTTGCACCTTCTGCACTCAGTATGTCATTAAAAGGATGTGTCACTATATTCTTTAGGTCCTGTCTTAGCTTACGCTTCTCTATCTGTATTTTCAGATCAAAGAAACTCGACCGTTCCTTCTTTAAAGTAAATTATAGCTTTCCGGCTTCATCCGTAATTTTGTTTAGCACTGATCCGAAACCTGATGGTATGTGTTAGAAAATCTTTGGAACCATTTGACATTATAATATGCAAGACCAAACGGCTCATACATAGAGAGATCAGAGCACTTTGAAAGTCTCAGGACCCGTCGAAGGAACTGAAGGTCTTAATCACAAGGACTAAACAAAGGTACAGAAATTGTTTGTGTAGATGGAAAAGGTCTGAGACCAATGCCAAATGGCAGCATATGGTACAGATTTTGGCAGGTAAGAACATGTGTACTATATGGCAACTTTTACCCAAAGCCAAGGGGAATTCAGCATCTTCATTGATCAATCTTATTCCTGACGCAAGCTGGCTGCAATATGTTAGTTCTAGCCAGCACTCTAGTGAAGAGATTGAGATCAAAACTAAAGGCGAGAAGTGGCTGTTAACATGTAGCATAATTGATATTGGGATTGTTCTTAGACATCTTAAATCTTCCTGGGCTGCTGGCCCAAATAGCCTTTCCGACATTGTATTTAGGTGTGACCCGAATGGTTGGTCTTCAATTTTATATTTACTGTTTGACAAAATATGTCAGGAACGCAGGCTACCCCTTTCCTGGTGCTGTTCGATCTTGATTCCTGTATTCAAGAAAGGCGATAGAGACTTACCTGGCAACTATAGGCTCCTTTCTCTACTTGATTCTACAGGCAAACTTTATGGCACCCTGGTTTTAAAGGCCCTATTGAATTGGGTGGAGACAAAGAATTTTTGTACCCATTCCAGACTGGCTTTTGGCTGGGCTCATCAACCTCGCATAACATCAGGTTGGTGGATGTGCTTTTGCAAAAGATCAGAGCTAGGAAGGAGGCTAGCCTATATGTCATTTATAGCCTGTACATCCGCATTTGGCTGTGTCAACCAGGCCAAATGGTGGGTGAAATTGAAATCATTGGGATGTCCTAATAAGATTCTCGAAATCCTTATTTTATTTCACACTAATACTTCTGCTAATGTGAGATTGAACCATGAAGGGGATATCACATCCTCAATCTAATTTAGCAGGGGAGTCAAACAAGGTTTTGTGCTGGCTCACCTGCTATTTAATTTATTTTTGTCAGATCTCCCGGGCAGTGGACAAGCATAATGTAATTGTCGTCCTAAAGTGGGGGATACCAGGACTCTATTATATGCTGACAACTTGGTTGTCTTTGACAGTACCTTTACATGTATGAGAAATATGATAATTGAGTTGCAGGCCTATAATTCAGAGAATTACCTTATCATCAACTTAAATAAAACCAAAGTGATGTTGGTGACCCGCCATAAAATAAACAGAGTTAAGAGGAGTACCAGTCTAGGCAACACTGAATAGACCAACGGCTATGTTTATTTGGGCCTGGAGTTTTCCTCAACCAGGGATTACTCTCTAATAATTGAAGCTAAATTTCAGAAAGTCAAACAACTGGTGTGTTTGATATAAAGATTTGACACTCAAACGTTAGGTTTTTCTATGAAAGGGGTTTTAATGCTATAAACTAATGCTTTTGGCCAGCAGTTTTGTACAGGCTTGAATCTCTGAACATGAAAAATTGGTTGTGGTTAAACTGAATTGAAGCTTCTTACTGGCAGAAGATGGTGCAACCACCCCAATCTGTAGCCATGGAATATCTGTGCTTAGAATTGGGTATCTCCCTACGGGGTACGGTTCTTAGGAAGTACAGTGTGTTGTAAATTAAAACCAGGATCGCCTCTAAATGCCAGATACTTTGTTTGTTGGGAGAAGGTTCTGGTGGTAGAAGGATGGGGAGTGAGTATGAGGCTTCTATGCAGGAGCTTTTTAAGGTCATCGATTGGGCTGCGCAGTTCAACTCAGAATCCTCGATGGGAGGTCCTACTGCTGATTTCAACAAGAAACTGAAATTGTGGGACTGGAATGTCAATTTTGACCACCTGTATACCTTGAAGCACTACGCATTGGCAGAGGAAGTAACTTATAATTATTTGAAACTGCAGTCGTACATGTTGTTATTTCCTCATCCAGCTGTACATTGTTTCCTTTTACTGCTACTTATAAATCAGGGACCACTTTGCTCTATTGTGGGAGCGCAGCATACACTCCCTTATGACAAGAGATACTGTCGGATTTGCAGCAAGAAGGACATTTCTGAAACCCCCAGGCACGTTCTTACCAACTGTGCTGGCCTGGGTGCTGTTTACATTAAGGAGCTTGGATCTTTAGTTCACAACTGTGCCACAATAAAATCTAAGTTCTTCTGAGCCTACTGTTTGAACACTGACTCTACCTCTGCCCACTTGGCTTTATATCGAGGTTGGTTAAAATCAAAGGTGATTAATATTTTTTTAATGTACATTTTGACATTTTTCAAAAAAATAAGACATCGACAGATTTGCAGCAAAGTTGAGGAAGGAGCATTGGCAAGGTCCCAAAAGCATTGTTTTGCAAATGTGTATGTGTTTTATTTTTTGAAAAGTGCCCTAATGTAGGTACAAAAAATAGGGATTTACCTTTGGTGACTGAGGTATATAGCCTGTGGCCATAGGCAGTGGCTAGACTATACCAGTCATGGACTGTGGCCATGGGCAGTGGCCAGATAATCCGGCTCATGGGCAAAGACCATGATCCTGACAATCTGGCTATTGGCCATGAGCACAAGGGACCGGCAAAGGTGTTAAAGTGGGCATGGCCACCAGGGACCGGCTATGTGGTAAAGTTTGTTAAAAATCGGGATAGGTTTGAATAGGAAAAAGAATTCTGTTCTTGGCTACAGCCTGAATTGCATACAGAAAATTGGGATATAACTTTGATGGCTGGGCAATGGGCCTAGCTCTGAGCAAGAGCAAATGTCTACTCTGATTTGCTTAATGGGGAGTACGGCTTGGCCAAAGCCCTAGGTTTGAATGACATATTCTGCTTGCGGCTGCAGCCCTAAGTGGTGGACTGGATCACAACAAAACTACACAAGGAGCATCAGTAAGCAACCGAAGGCATGCATTTGCAAATCTGTCTTGTGTTTTATTTTTTCAAAGTGTCAAACTATAAGTACAAAAAATATTGTCTTAACTTTGGTGCACGGACAGTGGACCTCGCCCTCGGCAAGGACGAATGCCTGCTGTGATTCACTTATCGAGGCATGCAGCATGGCTAAGTCCTTAGGTGTAATAGAGAAACAAACGTCTGCTTGTGTCTGCAGTCCGAGGTACTGAATGGGATTGCAGCAAGCTTGCACGAGGAGCATCAGCAAGGACCTGAAGGCATGCTATTGCAAATCTATCCTGTGTTTTACTTTTTTGAAAGTGTCAAAAAGTAAGTACAAACAATAGTGATATAACTTTGCTGCCTGGCCAGTGGGTCTGGCTTTCTGCAAGGACACATGCCTACTCTGATTTGCCTATTGGGGAATGTGGCATGGCTGAAGCCCATGCCCCATGGATTGTGGAGACTGGCCATTGGTCCCATTATGAGGGTATAGTGGACACTGAATTAGGATGCAGGGTAGGTACAGCGGATAACGGGGTGGTTTGTTGGGGTTGGGGTCATGGTAGCACCTCATGCCCTAGGCAATTCAACGGTTACCAGACATTTGGTCGAAAAAAAAGGTCGACAGGACAAATGGTCGACACCATTTGTTCGAAAACCAAATGGTCGAATGTTATTTTTTTTTTTGTATTTTCACTTTTTTTTTTTTTGGGGGGGTCCCCCCAACCCCCCTTTTTTTTATAAAAAAACCTTTTTTTCCCTAAACGAAAACCTAAAAAATCTATATATAAATAAAAATAAAAATTCGACCATTTGGCTTTCGACCAAATGGTGTCGACCATTTGTCCTGTCGACCTTTTTTTTCGACCAAATGTCCGGACACCCAATTCAACCATGACTTGCATCCTCAGCATGCGCTGCTGATAACAACACACATCATTACGTGTTGCAAAAAATATGTTTGTTTACAGTTCCTTCATATATGTTAAAAGAGGAGTCATTAATAACTTATAAACAGTGATGTAACATCATGAAATATTTTCACTCATAAAAACCTCTGAAATTCACTGAAAAAACATTGCTAAAGGGACGTTATGGTTAAGTTACACTAATAAAAAAGTATGCAATTCAGTGAAAAAACGTTGATTAAACCAAACCAAACAGAATCATTCCGAGGGGCCATATACCTTTTTTTGCAAGGTTTGATGAGGATTCGTCCAGGGGGGGCAAAGTTATAAGCCACCCAAAAAGTGCTCTTTCTATGAGTTGAGCAACTTAACCATAACTACAGTGCCATTACTGCAGGCCCTGTAATGTGTATATTTTATATGTGTTTTGTATTTTTTATATATGTATTTTTGAATCTATTTTGTGAAAAGTTCTTTGAACTGAACACAATAAAGAGATCATTATTATTATTATTATTATTAAAGTACAAGACACTTTCATAACAGTGTTCATCCTATTTGGATGTATCCACTCTTGCATCGCTCGCTGCATATTCTGAAGCATAATTATCCTATCTTAAACCACACATATGCTGTGTGTATCATTGGACTTGATAACATATTCTTCCAGCAATACAACAGCACACTCATTGGCCCTTTGTACCTTCAGAGGATTCCACTTCTTTCAAATAGAGCCAGTATTGAATGATACAGGCCAAGAAACGATGAATCACCCGTCATCAACTCTCTAAATGTAACAGTGCGTAAACGCGGAAATGGTCACTCCGCTCCCTTGTGACAATGGCCATATCTATCAAAAAAGATAAAGCTTTCTGGTTGACAAATATATAATCTATCACCCACCACCAGTCCTCATATATCCCCCATGGCTGTCAACCACACAGTAACCGCTAAGCATGACAAATCCAAACTTATATAATAGATGAATGTATTGATTTATTTGTACATGTATGCGCAGCGAGCACAGCCCAGGGGCAGCTAGGTGCTAGTTACAAAAGGATGAACAAATAAACGAAGGGAAGAGAAAAGCGAGGAAGACATGAAGAGGGGCAATGTCAGTTGAAAAGGTACATTTTGAGATGGTTTCCGAAGGCATTGCAGGATGGTTAGTCATATAGATGGGGTGGGAGCTCGTTCCAGAGAGCGGGTGACCAGACTGGGAGCTGCCCCCCGATATTGTCCAGTTGCACCTAGGTGTGATGAGGCAGTGTTTATAAACTAATGTTATGGGCCTTGCAGAGGAATGCTTCTTAATTGCATCAGCAAGGTGTTGAGGGGCATCATTCGAGAGACAGCAATGGGTCATTGACAGGATCTTAAAGTTGATTCTGCCCTTGACCAGTCATGTGGTCCTGCTTGCCAATGTCAAGTGCCAAGTGGAGGGAAATGTTTTGAATTGTTTGTAACTTGTGCAGGTTCTTTTTTGAGGTGCTGTAGAGAAAGAGCTGCTGTTGTCAAATTTAAACTCTACGCTGAGTGGAAGTAAAGGTTCTGCACATTCCTTTTGCATGGCGGCTGGGCACACGTCTCCCTTGCAGCGAGATGGCTTGAGCCCATTGATGGTGTTCGCAAGGGTATAGTTCCTGATGGGTTGGAACTGGAAGGGGGGATGTTTTTTTAGCTTTTATTTCAGCTTGCAGTTGTGTAATTATGCCTGTGAAGGTGTCTTGGATACTATTGCACCAGGTGTTGTCTTTTGTGATAGAGGAGGGTGGAGAGATGGGGCTTTAGAGCTAAGGACCGATTGTTTGAAGTGGTGACATTAGCAAGAGGGGCTTTGTGTCAGGCGACATCCGCTGTGGAGGCTCATATTGCACTCAGATCAGTGGTAAACCAGGAGCTGAGGTGTGTAGGATTCTTGGTTTTCTGTGCTTTGAGCGGGGCCAGAAGATATATGGTCTTACATAATAAGGCATTATAGTGTTCAGCCAGGGTAGTGGTGTCCTGGGAAGAGGGGAGGGGAGGACACCCCCTCGCCCATTATGGATGACCCACCAGGCTCGGACTGGCCTATAGGGAAATAGGGCGATGCCCATACCAAAAATGCAAAATGCTAGTGTAGGACAGTCAAAATGGGCCATTTTTCGGGCCAATGTGAGCCAGTTTGATTAGTTACTTCACTATGTAGCTAGTAGTTTTGACTATAGTTGCTGAATAAATATTCTCTAAATATCACAATGTGCTTACATTTAACAAATAACAGCCCCTTGGGTACTATTCAAACAGTCTGTGACTAAAGGAATGAATATCCATTTGCGGGCCACTTTTTAATTGGTGCCTGAGACCTTCTGGGGATGCACTCAAAGGACTCCATCATGGTGCTGAATTAGTCACTATTTCATCTTTGGTCACTTGGCTCCCCTTGAAAATACTTTCATTCACGTCATAGGGACGGTTGGGTTCATAACTTTTCTCAATACATATCGCTTTAATTTCAAATCTACTTGTGGGAATCAAAATCCTCTTACATCATTGCCTCATCTAAATAAATTGTCTTCAAAAGGCACCACATATTCCAAAATATCAGTTGTTTGGAATACCACATTAGTGGTGGGACGTAATAATCCCTCAACTTGATCCTCAATCCTAATGTCCTCACTCCTCACAACCACTAATGGAATAATACTGCACAAGATCTGAAGCAATGCAGAGGAGCATATTGGATGAACGACAGGAAGACTTTGTACATGACACCAGATATCATCCCAATACTGCCTCGAGTGTATGAGAGACTTTAAGCACTCAAACAACTGTAGCAAATGCACCCTCATGCTGAGGTAGTAGCAGGATATTTGAAGACACCACTGAATATCAAGGATCTATAAAAAAAACCTGGCAAGTGAAAACTTATGAAACCAAGGAGGAACTCCATGTACAACAGGAACTGAATGGAGCAATATAACAAGAACAACAAGACAATGTTCCCGTGTAAAACGTATTTGAATTGCTAATACAACTTGTTTAATTTAGTATTGCATCTACAAGTGATTTAATCACATAATCCAAAAATCCATTTGACCTGTATATGTGATCAACGTAACACAATTTTCGTGAAAAAAATAATATTGTGAAAAGAAAGAAGATATCAGTTATTTTCCTTTTTTATTTTGTATGAAAAATATCATGAAGTGAATTAACAAACGTTTTGATGTGACAGTAAACAAACAATCAATGTTCACAGATATTAGAAAAATTAGTAAATATGTAAACACACTTGTATAAGGAAGCAACAACAGACAGACAATTGTTGAGTAAACACAGTCAATGTACTATAAAACAAATTAAACACAAAAAGCTGACTTTTGAAAGCATGAATGGTCATACCGGTGCCAAAGCACAACTAAACTGACTGGCTGTCCCTCGCTACCTCATGTGTGATATATAGTTTGGGCATCATCATGTGCCAATAAACCAAGAAACATTCAAATTTACATTTTTCGAAAAATCAATAAAGATGTCATCAAATGTCCTCCTGGTTGTTAAATGCCAGGCTGATGCTGATAGAGAGAACTACGCCGTCTGCTATCGTTAAAGCAATATTAATATTAGCGTAAAAGGCCAAACACTATTATTGTGGCTGTACATAAGAGTACCCGTGAGAAAATGGCACAGTTGGCATTTTGGTGGAGATGGAAAAATACACCACCTTCATCAGGAAAAGATTGTCTCTGTTCAGCCCCTAAAAGAGGTTGTAGGAATAAAATGTAAAAAGAGTGACCCGACTTAACAAGGTCTAGATACATTTATAAAAAAGAATAAAGGAGGGAATCAATACACTATAAATACCATATTAAAAAACAGACATTGGATTATTCAATCCGTGAAGCTGGGCAATCAAGACCAGGTTGTGTGACCGAGGGGCTGTCGTAACAGTGGACTTGACCCACCACCAATGTGCTTTCCAAAGGGTGCATAGACCTGAAAGAAATATAAGGGCCATGCATACTGTGAATGATCGAATAGTGAACTGTTAAAAACCAGTAAAGAAGGGGGTCCAAAAGTACAAGAAACAATTAAGAAGGATGGACACATGAGGAAAAGCAGAGAGTGAGAAGATTCAACACAATGCTTACCTTGATACAAGCTAGTAGTATGAATGACTGATGGCGTGACGAAAATATCACCAGTGAGTTCAGATTACTAGTATGAGATACAGCCTCAGTGCTATGTCGAATTTCATAGTGGATGCATAGGCTGAAATATCGAGTCCATAGTCTGATACAACTAACGGAAATGGAACAAAAAAAGAAAAGATGCTCAATTAAGATGCAGAAAAATATTTTTGTAGGAAAATGTACACAGGTAGTCCGACCCAGTGTGATAAAAGGGCTGAAAGCAGCTTACCTGAATGCTGTTCGGAGAAAATGCATGCACGTATTTATGGCAGTCTAAGAGGCTGTGACCGTAACGTGCCGGTCTGAACAAATCACTTGGTCAGATCAATTTAGGCAAGCAGCATCAAGCTTAAAGGGAGGGAAAGAGCAAAACAGCATAATTAAAGCTACAAAATAAGGTATATATGGTGTATGTCAATAGGACAAAGGGTATCCAGTTAAAGATAAACAGTCGGCGAGTGGAACTTTGCATGATCTCACCTGCAAGTGTACAAAGACGTGTATACATAAGAAGCATATACGTACGTAAACTCAATTAGATTGGGTCCACAGAGCCTCATAATAGATGAAGAAAGAGGACTAAGGTAAAGAGGAAATATCTTAGTATTACTAATTTGCTGCAGGCTAAGTTGCAGTGCAAATAACATGTGTCCTCACTGTGTGGCAAGGAATCTTAATTTACAAAAAATAAATCACAATTAAATAAAATGTGAATGCTGACAGTGCTGAATTGCAAAGTATTTCAGGCACTGTTTGGATACAAGGTATAAGAACCAAATGGCATTTTGATATGGTCCTAATAGTCACATAGCCTTCAGCTATTCCAAATTTACAAGAAATGAGTCGAATGTTTGAAGGCTTGCAGTTACAATGCACTGGAGATACAAAATAAGTGAGCCAAAGTCATATTTCCATATAGACATTGCTGTCTAGTGGCCTTCATCTGTAGCCAATCCTGTGAAATATGGGCTGAAACCAGTACTGATTGGAAGGTACTGGTAAGAAATTCCAGTGAAAAAAGAAGAATGCCTAACAGATAGCGAACACCTCATCGATGCCTCATTCAATGGTATTTAACCAGAAAATCCAGCAGGCTTCTTTGTTTGCCAAAGCTAGGTGTGGATTCAAAGCATCCTTGACCACATCAATTACCCACCATAATATGTCTTTGGTGGAGTGGCCCTTTTCCATGTAGTGACTTACTAGTGGCAAAGTACTTGACTTACATCTAATACGGGACCAATGCTCGGTTATTTGGGTGTGTACAGGGCGAGTGGCTTTGCCAATATATTTTTAGCCACATGGGCATTCAATACAATAAATCGCCCAAGGCGTTTTGCAATTGGAATGGTGCCGCAAAGTCTGTATTTTACCATCAATGGTGAATGATTTAGTCCTATGCACACATTTTGCGCACCGAACATGAACCGCAAGGAAAATGGCCCTTGAGTGGCCGCAAGTCCCAACTGCTCATAGTAGATGTATTACGTTTTTTGTGGAAGGTGTGTACTAACTGGTTACTCAGGTTTTGTTGTCTCTTAAGGGTGAAAATAGCTAATGGTTCATTAGGTAAAAATAGTTGAGCCACAGACCAACATTTTTTGATTTTTTTTTGTCAAGGCATATATCATTTTATCTTGTGTTGACTTAGTTGTAGGTTTAAAGAGAGTTTCACAAGGAGTGAATCTGGCTCTTTTATAGGAATCAGAGATCAATTTTTTTGGGGTACTTACGATCCCTTAACTTGTTAGTTAAGCGTTGGGCATGGCGGTCATAGTCCGGTAGCAGTGTGCACTTATTCCTCTGTCTTAAAAATTGTGAGTACGGTAGACTTTCCTTTTGGTTTCGTGGATGGAAAAAGTGTAAAAGGATATTGCGATCAGTGGGTTTAGTGTACAATGAACAAATCATTTTATTTTCCTGTTAATGAATGAGAAGGTCCAAAAACGGTATTTGCTGATTGTTAGCTGTCATAGTTAAAATGATTGCTGTATGGCATTGATTGAGCCATAAAAGAAAGGTATTTAAATTGTCTAAGGTACCAAGCCAGATGAAAATGATGTTGTCAATGTAGCAATGCCAGCAGTCAATACATTGACGAAAAGGGTTTAAATCTGTGAAGATTGATTTTGCCTCAAAGTATGCCATAAATATAATTGCCAAACTTGGGGCAAAGGCTGCCCTCATGGCAGTGCCCTGCGTCTATTCAATAAATTGGTCTTGATATTTAAATACATTTTTCTTTAATGATAGAGTAAGCTGTTCAATAATGAATTCTGGCGGCTCCTTCAATGGTGATGATGATTGAGCCAGAGCTGAACAAATGCAGTCAATGGCCTCCTCTTGGGGAATACTGGTATAAAGCACTACAATGTCGAAAGTGACCAAGAAGCTTGTTGTTGGATTGAATTGTTTACCGTCAAATAATGAGATGACAGATGTGCTGTCTCGCAAGTAGGTAGTGGGTTGCAGATATTTGTCAATAATAAATTGACTAATTGGTTTTACTATCGTACCACAACCCGTTAGTATTGGTCTGCCAGGGGGATTTGCAACATCCTTATGTATTTTTGGGATGGCATAAAACTTCGAGGTTGAGCCCTGAGACATATTAAGAAATTAAAATTCCTTCTCTGAGATCCATGCACGATCTCGTGCATAGTTAGTAATTTCTTGAATAGTGTTTTGTATTTCTTTGGTGGGGTCCTTCCGAAGTCGGTGATAGCTGCCTAGTACATTAAGTAAATCCATGACCATGGTATGATATTGCTCACAGTTCATGTGTGGAAAGTGATGTCATAAGGAAAAGATACAATGATGCACCAAAACGATATGAGAATACTTAAAGAAAGAAGATATAACTGAAGAACAAAAGTATACATATATAGGAGTGAGAAGAAACCGTATATATGAAGAAGATAAGTAACCAGGTGAGGATTGAATGTATATACGCAGACATGCAAGGTAGATGAGCCATATAGAAGCTTGCAGCAGTAGAAAACATAACATGGGTGAAGCGGCCATGTTGAAAATATGGATATTGGTTCTCAATGATAGTAAGCAAAGAGCTTGAAGGAGAGAGACCAGAGCTGCAGAGCTGACAGCGTTTGGAAATACAAACACTTGCATGGCCAGAGATCAAGGACGCCACAGCAAGAAGCTGCTGAATGGTACAAGGGAAGGAAATAAGGTTTAGCAATGTATGCAGGACATGATTCCATTAGATTAAGTAAATGAGTGAGCATTTGCAAATGCATTGACAATAAAGATTCAGAAAAGCCTATTTGAGACAGAGCAACCAAGTCTCTGGAGGCCAAAGATGGTAATGACACCTGAAATAATGGAATCAAATAGCATTAAATAAAAGGTGAAATAGACAAAACCGTGGTCTCCTCACACATGACTCAGAACTCAAAAACCAAAAGACCTATTCATTAAGCTCCAGACGCAGACAGGGGTGTACCTACACTCCCTTAAAAGTCCCAGAGAAGAGAACAGTCCACAAGATCAACTACAAAGAAGAATCCTTGGCTAAAGAATTGCCTGATGATAGATGGTAGAACTAATTGGGCAAGTGGGCAGTAGTCTGATGGTGTTCTCTGCACCTATGTTTCATTTTGCTTACGTGCTGCTAGTGAGCTGAGTGTCCAAGGTTTGAAGAGGATGCCAACCTATCATGAGGGCCTATGCAACGATGAGCATACAATGTTGCATGAGAGAGTCCACTACTGTTGTGCTGTTTTAAACTGTATTATACATAGTTAGAAGGATGTTCAAGGCTTGTCTACCAAAGAGGAGCAGCCAATAAAGTAACTAACACTTATAGACTCTATAAGTAGACATGTTCCCCTAACCAATGCCACATAAGATTACGTCATATATGACACACATTGGGGTATAACACTTTTTGTAATCAATCTGCAGTGTGAGTGTGTGGACTATGTGAGAAACCAGCAGGTGTCTCACTCACTAGTCCCCTGGGATCTGTCATCTAGTTGGCCAGGACATGGCCATCGCTTTTGGATCTAGCTCCTGGGGGTGGATCACCAGAGTGAGGTGTCTTCAGGGAGTGGGAGTGGGAGTGGGAAACTGAATGGTGAGACACAGTATCCCTTTACCTGTCACACCTTTACCCCATCCTACCAGGTTGGAAATTTGGGAAATCAACCCCACCCTCTTTTACAACACAAACACTTTTTTTACAGACAACTCACAGCGAGAGAAAACGGACACCCGAGCTGTATACCTGACATGTACCAATACAATGGTCAGGCAAGGTCAGGAATTTACTGAGCATCACACACACCTGGCTTCCATTACACTTCCCCACACAGATAAATGGCGCAGCACGAGAGCACAATCTGAGCAAGACAAAGCACATGAGGAAACAACAGTTCCAAGATGGCAGTTTAACACAAGGAGAAAGACGCGAACAGAAGGGAATCGCAAGGAGGGAAGTTCCCTTGACCTTTTCGACAACGAACCGTTACTTTCATGAATCCTCAAGAATAGAAAACCTAAGACCAGGAAACCATGCTGAGGAATCCTGCATTGTGTGTCGGAGGTACCCAATAATCAAGGCAAGGGGAATCGGCAGCAGCCATGGTACTGTCCTTGGCTCCAACAACAAAGCAGCATCAGTGAAATCAAGTGAGTTGGGGAGACTGAAAAAAGACCGGTCTGTATTGAAGCCAAGGTTGCTTTCAGCAACATTGTATGGTGAGTGCTGGAACGAACATTGTATGAAACGCGTGTGATAAGCAACACAAGTAAAGTTGAACTGCAGATGAGTGATTGAACTTTGACACCAACATATGATACCTTTGACAGAGTGGCCCAGCACCGCACGAGTACTCAATTGAAGGTTTCTGTAAGGTATCCGGCTGAGAATAAGAAAAAGAGTGGCAAAGGATTGTGAATCAAAGTGGTCCTGAAACCGGTCAAACAGAATCCTTTGCACAATCAAAAGTCTTCGATGTTGATACAGTAAAGAAAGTTGATGGCAAAGAAGATCAAGTTGGTCCGAGCCTGGCAGAGGGAGATCACTTGAAAGCTTTGTGTTAAAGCAAGTTTGTTTTGATGTAGATGAATTGGTCCGAGCACGGTGGAGGGAGACTGATTGAAGATTTTTGTGCCAAAGTTGATCTGTCCTCGGCAGAGGGGGATCTGGGGTGAACCGAGAGTCACACGAGAAACTGGATATGTGGAAATCCTCAGATCAGTGTGTTAAAGTGGATCTCAGCCCAAAATAGGGGATTACATCACCTAAGAAAATTGTGTATATGTGAAATACAGAAAGGAAAGCAACTTTATTGGTCGTTTGTTACATCAGGCCCTCTGAAGAAGAGACTTTGGCCATGATGTTGAAGTTTTGAACTGCACCCTCATGCTAGAGAAGCCAGAAACTGCGCTAAGCTCAAGTGTGCCGCCTTGACCCATGCTGAAAATGTGGGCAAGGGAAGTCACATGGCTTGAATATCCTGACATATCATTTCTAGAATACTTTTCTTTTGCATAACATTATTTCCCACACAATTTGTATGTAGAGGTAAGGATTGGTAATAGGTTTATTAGTATAGGCCCTTTCATTTTGACAAGACACCCCTAGGACTGTGTTAATATTATTATTTGATGGTTGTAGCTTGCTCCCATCTTCAGATTTAGGATTAGATAGGCGTTTTCAAACCCAATTGAAGTTCAATAAACACCCTTGAACTGTGGTCACTTGTGTCTGTCTTACTGTTGATGCCATGCCTACCTTACAACTACAATTCTTTGTACGCCAGATTGCCCTAATCGATAATAACGTTGTATTTTGCCATACTCTTTGAGTATGTATGGTTATTTGGGTTCAAGATTATTTGCTATGGAAATACCATTCTGTGCATACATATGCCTAAAACATGGAACACCCTAAATCCTCTTCTATTAAATCAGGGAGATCAATAGCAACTTCTTCTTTTACTGGGAAAACCTTGGTCTATCACTCACCACCTTATGGAAAAATGAACACTTCTTAAACCTGTAGGAGCAAATAGTTAATTTGTTAGTGTCCGAAGTGGGTGCTGTGACTGATTGCTCCTTCCCTTTGTTCCTGATGCAGTGCGGCTTGACACATTTTCTCACATCTGAGGGTCCTTTCCTCAAGCTATCAAGCTCAAACTCAAAGACCTGCAAGCCTGTTGCCGCAGTCAGAGAAATAGAAAGGAGAAATACCCCTGCGAGACAGGCAAATCAAGGTGTGGTGTGGTACGGCTGAGTGGCAAGGATGAGCTTGGTACAGGAGTGGTCCAAGAAATGAAGCTTGAGTCCGGTCCAGAGTCTGAGGAGTTCGGGTGAGTAAACCAAAGGTGAGCGTGAGCAGGGGGTGGCTCGATGGGTGAGCCTGGTGAGCCCAAGTAGTAAGGTGGTGAGCACTTACTGCACCCCGCTGAGCCCCCGGTGCTAAGTGGCCTCCCCTCTCTGTCCCGACAGTCCCCCCACCCCTAGCAGCTATTCGGAGATTGTGGATCGTGGATTTTTCTGGAGAGGGGGAAAAAACACGGACAGCAACTATAGGTACTACCTCCATAGATAGCAGTGCAATAAGGTGCAAAATAGGCCTATAGGCCACAAGCTCTTTTGTGGGGCTGAATATTCTTAACATCCTTGTGAGCCAATGATTTGAATAGAAGCTTCCCTCTTCACTAGGTCCTCGGATGTGGTGATTGTTGGTGACTGTGGCCATTGGACAGCCTCTCTTCCCTGAAGGACACCGGGTATGAAGTCTGTGAGGACATGCCAGCAGGTCAGAATGCTAGAAGTCTCCCCCTTGCCCGGCCAGCCACCCCAGGTTGGGAGCCCTGATTGATCTGCCTTTGTATGGCCAAGATGCTTGCCGTAATATGGGGGAAGAAGAGAGGGTCCCCTCATTAGTAATACATAGGAAAGGACTTATGACGGACCCTATTGTGGCTATACAATCTAACCATCAACTGCAGGTTACTAAGGCCCCCCAAGAAATGTCACTTTTGATCTCCATTAATAGTCCATCAAACACAGAGTCAATGCTTGAGAGTCCCTCACCAAAATGTACTGAGGTCCTGGCACTATGTTATAACCACCATTTTGACAGAGTACAAACAAGGCAAACAGAGGTCTAAGCTCTGAAGATCATCTGCAGGAATTGCAACCACCACCTGTAGGTGAACCCTGCTTGCAGGTTAGGGTAGAGGGGTGCTAATGTTTTAGTAGTAGTACTGCAACAACCACATCCCGACCTTCATGTGGGGACTCTGTGTTCCATGCCACCGAAAGGCTGATGGAGATGGGTCCCTCATCGGCGGTCCTGTCACAATTACAAAACAATATGATGGCAGCACTCTCTTTATCCTTGGCCCCCTTTTCAAAACTACATGAGGCCCTGAATGATTTACTGAAAGACCAGGCCACTCTGATAGCAATGACTCACACTAAAGCTATGTAGAACGTTTTGTGGCTAAGGTCCAAGATAGGCTCAATAAAGAAGCCGAAACTTCAGTAAACTGGCAGAAAAGACTATGCGATTTGGCTCGAAGCGAAGAATCAGATAGGACAACAGTGATGGAAGCATTGCTTGAAGACAGCAAGTGGATGAAAAGCCAATTTAATCAAGAGCAGAGAAAAAATATTGAGATATCCTGCCAAAGGCCCAATAACGTGAGCTTTGCCCAGGGGCTTTCTCCTCAAGAAACAGTAAGTAGATCCAATCGAGCTCCTAGTACTTTACTGCCTTCGCTGCAGGTGAATGGTTCCTTGGCCTGCCAAATAATAGAAGCAGCGAGGCTACCTGATATTTTTCCATCTTCATACCACAGGAAATAAATGAAGGAGTTGCATCTAAGCCAGGAAAAGGAACAGTGCAAGTGAAAAAATTAAATGGGTCCAGAGCTTTTTTGAGAAACCTGCTATCCCCCCCATTTGTATCCCTTCCTCCACATCCAAGATGACCCGAGAATGACATCTTGATGGCCTCCAAACTGATGGGGTTGTGCCCTGTTAACGTTTCATTGATATCTGCGAACAATCCCCAAATTCGATTGGAAGATAATGACACTGAATTGATTTCTGAGTCTTGCCTGAGTGATCTAATTGATACAATGGCTAGATAATAAGAACGACTGGGGAAACTTGAGCTCCTCCAAATCTGTCGAGATATATAGACATGTAACACAGATTTATGGCAAATCTTCAGTTCGCCTTTCGCTTTATCATGAACAAAGTGATAAACTGAGACCCAAGGGTCTGGTCAACCTCTCCTTTAGAACCATGGAAGAAAAGAGGAACTGTCTCTCGGCTGTGAAAATTGCACACTTGAACTCTGCAATACGATCTATCATAACTCTCCCAGAATCCCGTAAGAATACTGAAACCAAAATATCTCCTTCAATTATGTAAGAGAATCAACATGGAATTCGTTTCATGAATGATAGTAGCCATCTGGACAACCAAATCTACTTGGAAAACCTTTTCCCAACAGAAGAATCATCCATTTTAAATCATAGAAATTTGATGAATCTATTCCAGCATATTCCAAAACTACACTTTATAACTCCTGATGACATCCGTATAGGCAGCTTGGGTGGTTCTTCACTTGAACTCAGCTTCGATAAAGACAGCTCTTTTGGAAGTGCGTGAACAACTGCTTCCTTTTGGTTTTGAGCTTAGAGACTGCTCTGACCCCAAAGAGGTTCCTGCTGCCCACTACAGTAGAAGGTCAGCCTTGAGGGGTACGGTGATGGGCAAACATGAATCTAAACTTGAAGATGACAAAGGTAAATTCAGCCCCTCAAATGAACGGCGCTGGTCTATTGCCTTCATTCACAGTCACGATTGATCAAACATCAGGTGTAAGATCTCAAGGCGGAACCAGGGCACAGGAGGCAGTGGCTGGAATATCTCCTTCTAAGGACTGTTATTGGCTGGCCTGAGCCCTGGTGGAGCTGTATCATCCCTAGTGCCAGAGGTTGACTAAAAAGGAGGCGCTTGATAGTGGATCATGAAATCGAAAGGCTTTGCAGACCTTTTTTCTAACAAAAACGTAGGCCTTAGCCAGTATGACATCATTTGCCTCCAAAAATCATGACTGAGATCCACACCCATGTGCGATGGCTATTGCCATATTTAAACATGACTCTCAAAGGACTGCTTGGGAGACCTTACTCCGGTTTATCGATGTTGGTGAAAATGGACAGTAATCTGAGGTTGAAGAAAGTTATCCAGCCAAATCCCTTCATTCAAATGCTGCTGTTGGAACGACTGTTTATAATGATGATGTGTTAACGATATTACTTATTAACATGTATTGGAGTCTGAATATGTGTTTGGTCGGCCACATTGATTGTGTGATGAAGTTGTTAGATGACACTCTCACCGCCATCACTATTCCAGACATTTTTGTGTACAGGCATTTCAACTTGCTTTACTTTGATACCAATGGATAGGTACTAAGGAATTCATCCCTAACACAGAGAACCCTCTGCTGAGCCGTTGAGTCGAAGGAGAATGGTTTTTCAATGTTAAATGGCCCTATGAAATGCACATCCCAACTCTTGAACAACTCTTGAGCAAATACTGGAAATCATGAGGATTATTGGAGGGCTACTTTTGGAGGAACACATTGCGATTACCCCATTCACTTTCTGTGGTTTGTATCCGTATGGAATCAGGATTCCAATGGAGTCTACGGTAGCCTGGAAATGTATTTCCCTTCTTAGAAAATTCCTACTGGTGGATAGTACACTCCCCTTTGACATCTTGAGAAATAAAGACTAGTCCCGATGGGTTGGGAGGTTTGTGATCTGGAAGGCCAGCTGTATGACACATTTGGAGCAGTCCAATATCCCTTTAGATATGATCATTGCAAACCCATTAAAAGCAAAAAAAAGACTGCAAGAAAGGGAATGGATAGCAATGCAAGATGCCTTTGCCAAAAATAAATTAGCGATAAAATCCATCCAGGTAGGAAGAGGCTTAAATCGCATTCCTTCCAACCTCCAAAAATTCCTGTCAGCCCACTATCGGAAATATTTATGAGATGTTGCTTTAAAATTCTTCCCACTATAGAAATTCAAATTGCTCCAAGGATGGTATGCAGATTCTGTGGAGAAAGTGAAGGCCCTGAAACGTTATTTCACCTAGTGAGTCTGTGTAGTGCTTTGAGAGATGTTCTTTCGAAACATGGATTGCAATGATAAAATCCCTATCAGCCATTGAATGGTGGGATATGTTTTTAATTGATGAAAAACTAAGTAAGATTTCAGCCACACTGAAATTCATTGAATGCATTTTTAAGGAATTATCTTATTTGACCCCTGAGGAAAGCATAATTTTTATTGCTAATTTATGAAATTGATGTTTGAATTGGGAGTATATTCTCATCGTTCCTTTGTTCTTTTTGTATGACTTTTTGGGGCCGATTCATGGAACAAACGTGCACCGAAAATCCCAGTGCAAGCAGGCACAAGGTGGCGCGAGCGCGAGAAAGCAAGCGCACGCGTGCGATTCAAGGAAGGCAGTGCGCTACTTTCCCACTGGTTGTGCACCAAATCCGTGCATGGCGCATGCGGGCACACACGTCATCCAACGGCGTGCGCTTCATGCACAGCAAAAGCGCACATAGCGCAGCGCACACAACAAAAGTAGGCGGAACAGTGGGCGGAACACGCAGAATGGGGAATAACGCGTGAAAAAGAAGGCGTAACTGGGGAAGTACTGCAGGGAACTACACGGAACGCCCACACGCACGCGAACAACCCGTATTCATGGATTCGAATACGGGAAACCCGCGCACGGCATAAAAGTGCGCGCAAACAACAAACACGTATATACAGCTACGATGAATGCCCCATTTGTCGCAGCACTGATCGTGGGACACCGCAGGAGGAGGAGAATAGCCAGGGCACACATTTTTTTCACCACGGACAAGCCTTTTTGGGATGCCTGATGACCAGGTCTATGGCAGGTATAGGTTTCCACCCCATATCATCCTAGACCTGGTCAGGGAGTGGGAAGATGACCTAACATCCCCCACCCTCACCCTCTGTTCCCAAGCATTGAGCCCCTTGGAGAAGGTGCTCAATGTCCTGCATTTTTTGGCTGCTGGGTCTTTTCAGCAGACTACTGCCATAGTGGGGGGGTCTCACAGGTCACGCAGTCACGCTGCCTACACCAGGTATTGGCAATCATGACAGCGCGCCCCTCAGTCCGCAGGCACAAATACATGCCCAGAACACCCGCAGAAAGGCAGGCCGTTGTCCAGGACTTTTACAGGATGGCACACTTCCCCAAAGTGCTCGGTGCCATAGATTGCACCCTACGTCCATCTAGGGCCACTGAGCACATCTACCGAAACCGCGAGCACTGGCATTCCATCAATGTACAGGTGGTATGATGCGATGCAAAGGGAATCATCACCTCTGTCTATGCAAACTACCCTGGCTCCACCCATGACAGTTTCATATACAGAATGTCCGCCCTGAGCCGGGCCCTGGAAGCTGGGCAGCATGGCGACACATGGCTCCTAGGTGAGTACAAATACCCGTGCACATGCATGCATGTCACACACACACACAAATACACAAACCCCAATAATCACAACAATTATCACCTCTCCAGGGGACAGTGCCTACCCTCTGAGCAACCACATGATGACGCCAATCCCACACCCCACCACACCACCCCAGGTAAGATACAACGCGGCCCATATTGCAACCAGGGCCATAGTGGAGTGCACATTCGGAGTGCTTCCGCTCCCTTGACAGCTCTGGCGGGCAGCTACTCTATGCACCCCCAGTAGTGTGCAGGATGATTGTGGCAGCATGTGTCCTGCGCAATGTTGCAACACGGCAGGGCGTACCGGTGGACATGGTGGTGCCCCCACATCCCCAACCACAGGCACTGATGCTGCCCATGGGAGGGGATAGGGCATGTGGCAGGGAAGCCCGGACCCAGTTTGTGGCCAGATTTTTCACCTAAACTCCCAACCCTGCGGAGTGCACACAGGCCTGGCACATACCAGGTGACAATCGATGATGACAAAGAGACAGTCAACTGTCACAACCTTACCACCCTGAGATTGTTGCCTGGAATTGCCACATTGTGTGCATCCCTAGCTACTTAAACACAAGCTATCCTGTGTGACCAAAAGGCACACAAGCAAGGTGTGAATCACACAGACCTGCAAAACAGGACATGACTATCACTGGTATGTCACTCAAACCCTCCCAAACCACAACATGACATGGCAAGCAATAGCCATACACCAACACAGTACCAAAAAGGTACAGATTGCCATGTGAAAAATGTAAATGGGCATCAGACATTGATGCCTGACATGGAATCAGATGAAATGACTGACCAACAACCTCCCACCCAAAATAAGTCATACCCAAATGCATTCCAAAAGTTGTATTTTAAACATAACAATGACAGCCTGTCCACATGCACAATGTGCATTGCAAAATCAACACTGCAGCTATTGTGTGCCGTGTCCACCTCCTGCAACACACTGCTCAGCGCACAGCACAGTGAACAGCCATTGTGTGTGATGCACACCCTCAGCATCACATCTAAGCGACAAACTACAAAAATAAACAAAATAGACATGTACAGGATCCACAAATGGTCATAGAACATGTGCTGCAGGGACACAGTGGGCACCAGAAGGCAAACAGAGTGTACACATGGACATGGAAGGGTGGTTGTACATGTAGTGGATCATAGTGCGAGTGTGTGGGTCAGTAGGGACATGCACTCAACATATGCATGTGAAATAAAGTGACCATCAGTGTCCTCTACACATCACATGTGAACATTCACCATGTGTATACATCAGCATGTCAAATCACAACTATCCCCTCACACCTGAAAGGTAAACACAACACATGAACAGGCATTGATCAGCAGGATACATCATGTAAATAGGAAAGCACAATTACAATTTCAGGGTGCCCATCACACTGCAGGGCAAGGCAACTATCAACATCAAAACACCCCCTCCCTCACAAATCACCACGACCCACTGAACAACTGCATCTGGGTTATTCATCCGACATCCTTGAATTCCACCTGGCCATAGGATCACCCTTCCCCTTTGTCATCATCTCCCACCTTGTGTGTAAAAAGTTGCCAGCACCCTCAGAGTCCACCTAGATTTGCAAAAGCACAAAATCCAACATAACTCAAAGCAGGACAACACAGAATCCAAGCAAATAGCCTGCAGGCAGTAAAACAAACCAGAACAGCCTCCAGTAGATGATGTGATGTAGCAGTACGCCACAAAGGCCAAGTACTACCATGATGATGTTAACAACCAAGGTAGCACAGTAAAACAATGTCACAACAGGATCTGAACCATGGAATGATGCACCACGAAGGGATGTATTCTGTCAAAGCTCCCATGTACAGGCGCAGGAGTGGCACAAAACAACCACCCCCACCGTGGTCTGGGTGCCTGCAAGGTCTAACTCACACAGGCCTCTGAGACCCTGGTGGGGAAGGAGGGTCAGGGATATGCAGTCGGGACAGGCATTGGCATACTGGATAACCGGAATGAGGGGCAGGAGAGGGGAGTAGGATTGACACGGGAAGATAATGACACTGAATTGATTTCTGAGTCTTGCCTGAGTGATCTAATTGATACAATGGCTAGATAATAAGAACGACTGGGGAAACTTGAGCTCCTCCAAATCTGTCGAGATATATAGACATGTAACACAGATTTATGGCAAACCTTCAGTTCGCCTTTCGCTTTATCATGAACAAAGTGATAAACTGAGACCCAAAGGTCTGGTCAACCTCTCCTTTAGAACCATGGAAGAAAAGAGGAACTGTCTCTCGGCTGTGAAAATTGCACACTTGAACTCTGCAATACGATCTATCATAACTCTTCCAGAATCCAGTAAGAATACTGAAACCAAAATATCTCCTTCAATTATGTAAGAGAATCAACATGGAATTCGTAGCCATGTGGACAACCGAATCTACTTGGAAAACCTTTTCCCAACAGAAGAATCATCCATTTTAAATCATAGAAACTTGATGAATCTATTCCAGCATATTCCAAAACTACACTTTATAACTCCTGATGACATCCGTATAGGCAGCTTGGGTGGTTCTTCACTTGAACTCAGCTTCGATAAAGACAGCTCTTTTGGAAGTGCATGAACAACTGCTTCCTTTTGGTTTTGAGCTTAGAGACTGCTCTGACCCCAAAGAGGTTCCTGCTGCCCACTACAGTAGAAGGTCAGCCTTGAGGGGTACGGTGATGGGCAAACATGAATCTAAACTTGAAGATGACAAAGGTAAATTCAGCCCCTCAAATGAACGGCGCTGGTCTATTGCCTTCATTCACAGTCACGATTGATCAAACATCAGGTGTAAGATCTCAAGGCGGAACCAGGGCACAGGAGGCAGTGGCTGGAATATCTCCTTCTAAGGACTGTTATTAGCTGGCCTGAGCCCTGGTGGAGCTGCATCATCCCTAGTGCCAGAGGTTGACTAAAAAGGAGGCGCTTGATAGTGGATCATGAAATCGAAAGGCTTTGCAGACCTTTTTTCTAACAAAAACGTAGGCCTTAGCCAGTATGACATCATTTGCCTCCAAGAATCATGACTGAGATCCACACCCATGTGCGATGGCTATTGCCATATTTAAACATGACTCTCAAAGGACTGCTTGGGAGACCCTACTCCGGTTTATCGATGTTGGTGAAAATGGACAGTAATCTGAGGCTGAAGAAAGTTATCCAGCCAAATCCCTTCATTCAAATGCTGCTGTTGGAACGACTGTTTATAATGATGATGTGTTAACGATATTACTTATTAACATGTATTGGAGTCTGAATATGTGTTTGGTCGGCCACATTGATTGTGTGATGAAGTTGTTAGATGACACTCTCACCGCCATCACTATTCCAGACATTTTTGTGTACAGGCATTTCAACTTGCTTTACTTTGATACCAATGGATAGGTACTAAGGAATTCATCCCTAACACAGAGAACCCTCTGCTGAGCCGTTGAGTCGAAGGAGAATGGTTTTTCAATGTTAAATGGCCATATGAAATGCACATCCCAACTCTTGAACAACTCTTGAGCAAATACTGGAAAGCATGAGGATTATTGGAGGGCTACTTTTGGAGGAACACATTGCGATTACCCCATTCACTTTCTGTGGTTTGTATCCGTATGGAATTAGGACTCCAATCGAGTCTACGGTAGCCTGGAAATGTATTTCCCTTCTTAGAAAATTCCTACTGGTGGATAGTACACTCCCCTTTGACATCTTGAGAAATAAAGACTAGTCCCGATGGGTTGGGAGGTTTGTGATCTGGAAGGCCAGCTGTATGACACATTTGGAACAGCCCAATATCCCTTTAGATATGATCATTGCAAACCCATTAAAAGCAAAAAAAAGACTGCAAGAAAGGGAATGGATAGCAATGCAAGATGCCTTTGCCAAAAATAAATTAGCGATAAAATCCATCCAGGTAGGAAGAGGCTTAAATCGCATTCCTTCCAACCTCCAAAAATTCCTGTCAGCCCACTATCGGAAATATTTATGAGATGTTGCTTTAAAATTCTTCCCACTATAGAAATTCAAATTGCTCCAAGGATGGTATGCAGATTCTGTGGAGAAAGTGAAGGCCCTGAAACGTTATTTCACCTAGTGAGTCTGTGTAGTGCTTTGAGAGATGTTCTTTCGAAACATGGATTGCAATGATAAAATCCCTATCAGCCATTGAATGGTGGGATATGTTTTTAATTGATGAAAAACTAAGTAGGTTTTCAGCCACACTGAAATTCATTGAATGCATTTTTAAGGAATTATCTTATTTGACCCCTGAGGAAAGCATAATTTTTATTGCTAATTTATGAAATTGATGTTTGAATTGGGAGTATATTCTCATCGTTCCTTTGTTCTTTTTGTATGACTTTTTGGGGCCGATTCATGGAACAAACGTGCACCGAAAATCCCAGTGCAAGCAGGCACAAGGTGGCGCGAGCGCGAGAAAGCAAGCGCACGCGTGCGATTCAAGGAAGGCAGTGCGCTACTTTCCCACTGGTTGTGCACCAAATCCGTGCATGGCGCATGCGGGCACACACGTCATCCAACGGCGTGCGCTTCACGCACAGCAAAAGCGCACATAGCGCAGCGCACACAACAAAAGTAGGCGGAACAGTGGGCGGAACACGCAGAATGGGGAATAACGCGTGAAAAAGAAGGCGTAACTGGGGAAGTACTGCAGGGAACTACACGGAACGCCCACACGCACGCAAACAACCCGTATTCATGGATTCGAATACGGGAAACCCGCGCACGGCATAAAAGTGCGCGCAAACAACAAACACGTATATACAGCTACGATGAATGCCCCATTTGTCGCAGCACTGATCGTGGGACACCGCAGGAGGAGGAGAATAGCCAGGGCACACATTTTTTTCACCACGGACAAGCCTTTTTGGGATGCCTGATGACCAGGTCTATGGCAGGTATAGGTTTCCACCCCATATCATCCTAGACCTGGTCAGGGAGTGGGAAGATGACCTAACATCCCCCACCCTCACCCTCTGTTCCCAAGCATTGAGCCCCTTGGAGAAGGTGCTCAATGTCCTGCATTTTTTGGCTGCTGGGTCTTTTCAGCAGACTACTGCCATAGTGGGGGGGTCTCACAGGTCACGCAGTCACGCTGCCTACACCAGGTATTGGCAATCATGACAGCGCGCCCCTCAGTCCGCAGGCACAAATACATGCCCAGAACACCCGCAGAAAGGCAGGCCGTTGTCCAGGACTTTTACAGGATGGCACACTTCCCCAAAGTGCTCGGTGCCATAGATTGCACCCTACGTCCATCTAGGGCCACTGAGCACATCTACCGAAACCGCGAGCACTGGCATTTCATCAATGTACAGGTGGTATGATGCGATGCAAAGGGAATCATCACCTCTGTCTATGCAAACTACCCTGGCTCCACCCATGACAGTTTCATATACAGAATGTCCGCCCTGAGCCGGGCCCTGGAAGCTGGGCAGCATGGCGACACATGGCTCCTAGGTGAGTACAAATACCCGTGCACATGCATGCATGTCACACACACACACAAATACACAAACCCCAATAATCACAACAATTATCACCTCTCCAGGGGACAGTGCCTACCCTCTGAGCAACCACATGATGACGCCAATCCCACACCCCACCACACCACCCCAGGTAAGATACAACGCGGCCCATATTGCAACCAGGGCCATAGTGGAGTGCACATTCGGAGTGCTTCCGCTCCCTTGACAGCTCTGGCGGGCAGCTACTCTATGCACCCCCAGTAGTGTGCAGGATGATTGTGGCAGCATGTGTCCTGCGCAATGTTGCAACACGGCAGGGCGTACCGGTGGACATGGTGGTGCCCCCACATCCCCAACCACAGGCACTGATGCTGCCCATGGGAGGGGATAGGGCATGTGGCAGGGAAGCCCGGACCCAGTTTGTGGCCAGATTTTTCACCTAAACTCCCAACCCTGCGGAGTGCACACAGGCCTGGCACATACCAGGTGACAATCGATGATGACAAAGAGACAGTCAACTGTCACAACCTTACCACCCTGAGATTGTTGCCTGGAATTGCCACATTGTGTGCATCCCTAGCTACTTAAACACAAGCAATCCTGTGTGACCAAAAGGCACACAAGCAAGGTGTGAATCACACAGACCTGCAAAACAGGACATGACTATCACTGGTATGTCACTCAAACCCTCCCAAACCACAACATGACATGGCAAGCAATAGCCATACACCAACACAGTACCAAAAAGGTACAGATTGCCATGTGAAAAATGTAAATGGGCATCAGACATTGATGCCTGACATGGAATCAGATGAAATGACTGACCAACAACCTCCCACCCAAAATAAGTCATACCCAAATGCATTCCAAAAGTTGTATTTTAAACATAACAATGACAGCCTGTCCACATGCACAATGTGCATTGCAAAATCAACACTGCAGCTATTGTGTGCCGTGTCCACCTCCTGCAACACACTGCTCAGCGCACAGCACAGTGAACAGCCATTGTGTGTGATGCACACCCTCAGCATCACATCTAAGCGACAAACTACAAAAAAAAACAAAATAGACATGTACAGGATCCACAAATGGTCATAGAACATGTGCTGCAGGGACACAGTGGGCACCAGAAGGCAAACAGAGTGTACACATGGACATGGAAGGGTGGTTGTACATGTAGTGGATCATAGTGCGAGTGTGTGGGTCAGTAGGGACATGCACTCAACATATGCATGTGAAATAAAGTGACCATCAGTGTCCTCTACACATCACATGTGAACATTCACCATGTGTATACATCAGCATGTCAAATCACAACTATCCCCTCACACCTGAAAGGTAAACACAACACATGAACAGGCATTGATCAGCAGGATACATCATGTAAATAGGAAAGCACAATTACAATTTCAGGGTGCCCATCACACTGCAGGGCAAGGCAACTATCAACATCAAAACACCCCCTCCCTCACAAATCACCACGACCCACTGAACAACTGCATCTGGGTTATTCATCCGACATCCTTGAATTCCACCTGGCCATAGGATCACCCTTCCCCTTTGTCATCATCTCCCACCTTGTGTGTAAAAAGTTGCCAGCACCCTCAGAGTCCACCTAGATTTGCAAAAGCACAAAATCCAACATAACTCAAAGCAGGACAACACAGAATCCAAGCAAATAGCCTGCAGGCAGTAAAACAAACCAGAACAGCCTCCAGTAGATGATGTGATGTAGCAGTACGCCACAAAGGCCAAGTACTACCATGATGATGTTAACAACCAAGGTAGCACAGTAAAACAATGTCACAACAGGATCTGAACCATGGAATGATGCACCACGAAGGGATGTATTCTGTCAAAGCTCCCATGTACAGGCGCAGGAGTGGCACAAAACAACCACCCCCACCGTGGTCTGGGTGCCTGCAAGGTCTAACTCACACAGGCCTCTGAGACCCTGGTGGGGAAGGAGGGTCAGGGATATGCAGTCGGGACAGGCATTGGCATACTGGATAACCGGAATGAGGGGCAGGAGAGGGGAGTAGGATTGACACGGGAAGATAATGACACTGAATTGATTTCTGAGTCTTGCCTGAGTGATCTAATTGATACAATGGCTAGATAATAAGAACGACTGGGGAAACTTGAGCTCCTCCAAATCTGTCGAGATATATAGACATGTAACACAGATTTATGGCAAACCTTCAGTTCGCCTTTCGCTTTATCATGAACAAAGTGATAAACTGAGACCCAAAGGTCTGGTCAACCTCTCCTTTAGAACCATGGAAGAAAAGAGGAACTGTCTCTCGGCTGTGAAAATTGCACACTTGAACTCTGCAATACGATCTATCATAACTCTTCCAGAATCCAGTAAGAATACTGAAACCAAAATATCTCCTTCAATTATGTAAGAGAATCAACATGGAATTCGTAGCCATGTGGACAACCGAATCTACTTGGAAAACCTTTTCCCAACAGAAGAATCATCCATTTTAAATCATAGAAACTTGATGAATCTATTCCAGCATATTCCAAAACTACACTTTATAACTCCTGATGACATCCGTATAGGCAGCTTGGGTGGTTCTTCACTTGAACTCAGCTTCGATAAAGACAGCTCTTTTGGAAGTGCGTGAACAACTGCTTCCTTTTGGTTTTGAGCTTAGAGACTGCTCTGACCCCAAAGAGGTTCCTGCTGCCCACTACAGTAGAAGGTCAGCCTTGAGGGGTACGGTGATGGGCAAACATGAATCTAAACTTGAAGATGACAAAGGTAAATTCAGCCCCTCAAATGAACGGCGCTGGTCTATTGCCTTCATTCACAGTCACGATTGATCAAACATCAGGTGTAAGATCTCAAGGCGGAACCAGGGCACAGGAGGCAGTGGCTGGAATATCTCCTTCTAAGGACTGTTATTAGCTGGCCTGAGCCCTGGTGGAGCTGCATCATCCCTAGTGCCAGAGGTTGACTAAAAAGGAGGCGCTTGATAGTGGATCATGAAATCGAAAGGCTTTGCAGACCTTTTTTCTAACAAAAACGTAGGCCTTAGCCAGTATGACATCATTTGCCTCCAAGAATCATGACTGAGATCCACACCCATGTGCGATGGCTATTGCCATATTTAAACATGACTCTCAAAGGACTGCTTGGGAGACCCTACTCCGGTTTATCGATGTTGGTGAAAATGGACAGTAATCTGAGGCTGAAGAAAGTTATCCAGCCAAATCCCTTCATTCAAATGCTGCTGTTGGAACGACTGTTTATAATGATGATGTGTTAACGATATTACTTATTAACATGTATTGGAGTCTGAATATGTGTTTGGTCGGCTACATTGATTGTGTGATGAAGTTGTTAGATGACACTCTCACCGCCATCACTATTCCAGACATTTTTGTGTACAGGCATTTCAACTTGCTTTACTTTGATACCAATGGATAGGTACTAAGGAATTCATCCCTAACACAGAGAACCCTCTGCTGAGCCGTTGAGTCGAAGGAGAATGGTTTTTCAATGTTAAATGGCCATATGAAATGCACATCCCAACTCTTGAACAACTCTTGAGCAAATACTGGAAAGCATGAGGATTATTGGAGGGCTACTTTTGGAGGAACACATTGCGATTACCCCATTCACTTTCTGTGGTTTGTATCCGTATGGAATTAGGACTCCAATCGAGTCTACGGTAGCCTGGAAATGTATTTCCCTTCTTAGAAAATTCCTACTGGTGGATAGTACACTCCCCTTTGACATCTTGAGAAATAAAGACTAGTCCCGATGGGTTGGGAGGTTTGTGATCTGGAAGGCCAGCTGTATGACACATTTGGAACAGCCCAATATCCCTTTAGATATGATCATTGCAAACCCATTAAAAGCAAAAAAAAGACTGCAAGAAAGGGAATGGATAGCAATGCAAGATGCCTTTGCCAAAAATAAATTAGCGATAAAATCCATCCAGGTAGGAAGAGGCTTAAATCGCATTCCTTCCAACCTCCAAAAATTCCTGTCAGCCCACTATCGGAAATATTTATGAGATGTTGCTTTAAAATTCTTCCCACTATAGAAATTCAAATTGCTCCAAGGATGGTATGCAGATTCTGTGGAGAAAGTGAAGGCCCTGAAACGTTATTTCACCTAGTGAGTCTGTGTAGTGCTTTGAGAGATGTTCTTTCGAAACATGGATTGCAATGATAAAATCCCTATCAGCCATTGAATGGTGGGATATGTTTTTAATTGATGAAAAACTAAGTAGGTTTTCAGCCACACTGAAATTCATTGAATGCATTTTTAAGGAATTATCTTATTTGACCCCTGAGGAAAGCATAATTTTTATTGCTAATTTATGAAATTGATGTTTGAATTGGGAGTATATTCTCATCGTTCCTTTGTTCTTTTTGTATGACTTTTTGGGGCCGATTCATGGAACAAACGTGCACCGAAAATCCCAGTGCAAGCAGGCACAAGGTGGCGCGAGCGCGAGAAAGCAAGCGCACGCGTGCGATTCAAGGAAGGCAGTGCGCTACTTTCCCACTGGTTGTGCACCAAATCCGTGCATGGCGCATGCGGGCATACACGTCATCCAACGGCGTGCGCTTCACGCACAGCAAAAGCGCACATAGCGCAGCGCACACAACAAAAGTAGGCGGAACAGTGGGCGGAACACGCAGAATGGGGAATAACGCGTGAAAAAGAAGGCGTAACTGGGGAAGTACTGCAGGGAACTACACGGAACGCCCACACGCAAGCAAACAACCCGTATTCATGGATTCGAATACGGGAAACCCGCGCACGGCATAAAAGTGCGCGCAAACAACAAACACGTATATACAGCTACGATGAATGCCCCATTTGTCGCAGCACTGATCGTGGGACACCGCAGGAGGAGGAGAATAGCCAGGGCACACATTTTTTTCACCACGGACAAGCCTTTTTGGGATGCCTGATGACCAGGTCTATGGCAGGTATAGGTTTCCACCCCATATCATCCTAGACCTGGTCAGGGAGTGGGAAGATGACCTAACATCCCCCACCCTCACCCTCTGTTCCCAAGCATTGAGCCCCTTGGAGAAGGTGCTCAATGTCCTGCATTTTTTGGCTGCTGGGTCTTTTCAGCAGACTACTGCCATAGTGGGGGGGTCTCACAGGTCACGCAGTCACGCTGCCTACACCAGGTATTGGCAATCATGACAGCGCGCCCCTCAGTCCGCAGGCACAAATACATGCCCAGAACACCCGCAGAAAGGCAGGCCGTTGTCCAGGACTTTTACAGGATGGCACACTTCCCCAAAGTGCTCGGTGCCATAGATTGCACCCTACGTCCATCTAGGGCCACTGAGCACATCTACCGAAACCGCGAGCACTGGCATTCCATCAATGTACAGGTGGTATGATGCGATGCAAAGGGAATCATCACCTCTGTCTATGCAAACTACCCTGGCTCCACCCATGACAGTTTCATATACAGAATGTCCGCCCTGAGCCGGGCCCTGGAAGCTGGGCAGCATGGCGACACATGGCTCCTAGGTGAGTACAAATACCCGTGCACATGCATGCATGTCACACACACACACAAATACACAAACCCCAATAATCACAACAATTATCACCTCTCCAGGGGACAGTGCCTACCCTCTGAGCAACCACATGATGACGCCAATCCCACACCCCACCACACCACCCCAGGTAAGATACAACGCGGCCCATATTGCAACCAGGGCCATAGTGGAGTGCACATTCGGAGTGCTTCCGCTCCCTTGACAGCTCTGGCGGGCAGCTACTCTATGCACCCCCAGTAGTGTGCAGGATGATTGTGGCAGCATGTGTCCTGCGCAATGTTGCAACACGGCAGGGCGTACCGGTGGACATGGTGGTGCCCCCACATCCCCAACCACAGGCACTGATGCTGCCCATGGGAGGGGATAGGGCATGTGGCAGGGAAGCCCGGACCCAGTTTGTGGCCAGATTTTTCACCTAAACTCCCAACCCTGCGGAGTGCACACAGGCCTGGCACATACCAGGTGACAATCGATGATGACAAAGAGACAGTCAACTGTCACAACCTTACCACCCTGAGATTGTTGCCTGGAATTGCCACATTGTGTGCATCCCTAGCTACTTAAACACAAGCAATCCTGTGTGACCAAAAGGCACACAAGCAAGGTGTGAATCACACAGACCCGCAAAACAGGACATGACTATCACTGGTATGTCACTCAAACCCTCCCAAACCACAACATGACATGGCAAGCAATAGCCATACACCAACACAGTACCAAAAAGGTACAGATTGCCATGTGAAAAATGTAAATGGGCATCAGACATTGATGCCTGACATGGAATCAGATGAAATGACTGACCAACAACCTCCCACCCAAAATAAGTCATACCCAAATGCATTCCAAAAGTTGTATTTTAAACATAACAATGACAGCCTGTCCACATGCACAATGTGCATTGCAAAATCAACACTGCAGCTATTGTGTGCCGTGTCCACCTCCTGCAACACACTGCTCAGCGCACAGCACAGTGAACAGCCATTGTGTGTGATGCACACCCTCAGCATCACATCTAAGCGACAAACTACAAAAAAAAACAAAATAGACATGTACAGGATCCACAAATGGTCATAGAACATGTGCTGCAGGGACACAGTGGGCACCAGAAGGCAAACAGAGTGTACACATGGACATGGAAGGGTGGTTGTACATGTAGTGGATCATAGTGCGAGTGTGTGGGTCAGTAGGGACATGCACTCAACATATGCATGTGAAATAAAGTGACCATCAGTGTCCTCTACACATCACATGTGAACATTCACCATGTGTATACATCAGCATGTCAAATCACAACTATCCCCTCACACCTGAAAGGTAAACACAACACATGAACAGGCATTGATCAGCAGGATACATCATGTAAATAGGAAAGCACAATTACAATTTCAGGGTGCCCATCACACTGCAGGGCAAGGCAACTATCAACATCAAAACACCCCCTCCCTCACAAATCACCACGACCCACTGAACAACTGCATCTGGGTTATTCATCCGACATCCTTGAATTCCACCTGGCCATAGGATCACCCTTCCCCTTTGTCATCATCTCCCACCTTGTGTGTAAAAAGTTGCCAGCACCCTCAGAGTCCACCTAGATTTGCAAAAGCACAAAATCCAACATAACTCAAAGCAGGACAACACAGAATCCAAGCAAATAGCCTGCAGGCAGTAAAACAAACCAGAACAGCCTCCAGTAGATGATGTGATGTAGCAGTACGCCACAAAGGCCAAGTACTACCATGATGATGTTAACAACCAAGGTAGCACAGTAAAACAATGTCACAACAGGATCTGAACCATGGAATGATGCACCACGAAGGGATGTATTCTGTCAAAGCTCCCATGTACAGGCGCAGGAGTGGCACAAAACAACCACCCCCACCGTGGTCTGGGTGCCTGCAAGGTCTAACTCACACAGGCCTCTGAGACCCTGGTGGGGAAGGAGGGTCAGGGATATGCAGTCGGGACAGGCATTGGCATACTGGATAACCGGAATGAGGGGCAGGAGAGGGGAGTAGGATTGACACGGGAAGATAATGACACTGAATTGATTTCTGAGTCTTGCCTGAGTGATCTAATTGATACAATGGCTAGATAATAAGAACGACTGGGGAAACTTGAGCTCCTCCAAATCTGTCGAGATATATAGACATGTAACACAGATTTATGGCAAACCTTCAGTTCGCCTTTCGCTTTATCATGAACAAAGTGATAAACTGAGACCCAAAGGTCTGGTCAACCTCTCCTTTAGAACCATGGAAGAAAAGAGGAACTGTCTCTCGGCTGTGAAAATTGCACACTTGAACTCTGCAATACGATCTATCATAACTCTTCCAGAATCCAGTAAGAATACTGAAACCAAAATATCTCCTTCAATTATGTAAGAGAATCAACATGGAATTCGTAGCCATGTGGACAACCGAATCTACTTGGAAAACCTTTTCCCAACAGAAGAATCATCCATTTTAAATCATAGAAACTTGATGAATCTATTCCAGCATATTCCAAAACTACACTTTATAACTCCTGATGACATCCGTATAGGCAGCTTGGGTGGTTCTTCACTTGAACTCAGCTTCGATAAAGACAGCTCTTTTGGAAGTGCGTGAACAACTGCTTCCTTTTGGTTTTGAGCTTAGAGACTGCTCTGACCCCAAAGAGGTTCCTGCTGCCCACTACAGTAGAAGGTCAGCCTTGAGGGGTACGGTGATGGGCAAACATGAATCTAAACTTGAAGATGACAAAGGTAAATTCAGCCCCTCAAATGAACGGCGCTGGTCTATTGCCTTCATTCACAGTCACGATTGATCAAACATCAGGTGTAAGATCTCAAGGCGGAACCAGGGCACAGGAGGCAGTGGCTGGAATATCTCCTTCTAAGGACTGTTATTAGCTGGCCTGAGCCCTGGTGGAGCTGCATCATCCCTAGTGCCAGAGGTTGACTAAAAAGGAGGCGCTTGATAGTGGATCATGAAATCGAAAGGCTTTGCAGACCTTTTTTCTAACAAAAACGTAGGCCTTAGCCAGTATGACATCATTTGCCTCCAAGAATCATGACTGAGATCCACACCCATGTGCGATGGCTATTGCCATATTTAAACATGACTCTCAAAGGACTGCTTGGGAGACCCTACTCCGGTTTATCGATGTTGGTGAAAATGGACAGTAATCTGAGGCTGAAGAAAGTTATCCAGCCAAATCCCTTCATTCAAATGCTGCTGTTGGAACGACTGTTTATAATGATGATGTGTTAACGATATTACTTATTAACATGTATTGGAGTCTGAATATGTGTTTGGTCGGCCACATTGATTGTGTGATGAAGTTGTTAGATGACACTCTCACTGCCATCACTATTCCAGACATTTTTGTGTACAGGCATTTCAACTTGCTTTACTTTGATACCAATGGATAGGTACTAAGGAATTCATCCCTAACACAGAGAACCCTCTGCTGAGCCGTTGAGTCGAAGGAGAATGGTTTTTCAATGTTAAATGGCCATATGAAATGCACATCCCAACTCTTGAACAACTCTTGAGCAAATACTGGAAAGCATGAGGATTATTGGAGGGCTACTTTTGGAGGAACACATTGCGATTACCCCATTCACTTTCTGTGGTTTGTATCCGTATGGAATTAGGACTCCAATCGAGTCTACGGTAGCCTGGAAATGTATTTCCCTTCTTAGAAAATTCCTACTGGTGGATAGTACACTCCCCTTTGACATCTTGAGAAATAAAGACTAGTCCCGATGGGTTGGGAGGTTTGTGATCTGGAAGGCCAGCTGTATGACACATTTGGAGCAGTCCAATATCCCTTTAGATATGATCATTGCAAACCCATTAAAAGCAAAAAAAAGACTGCAAGAAAGGGAATGGATAACAATGCAAGATGCCTTTGCCAAAAATAAATTAGCGATAAAATCCATCCAGGTAGGAAGAGGCTTAAATCGCATTCCTTCCAACCTCCAAAAATTCCTGTCAGCCCACTATCGGAAATATTTATGAGATGTTGCTTTAAAATTCTTCCCACTATAGAAATTCAAATTGCTCCAAGGATGGTATGCAGATTCTGTGGAGAAAGTGAAGGCCCTGAAACGTTATTTCACCTAGTGAGTCTGTGTAGTGCTTTGAGAGATGTTCTTTCGAAACATGGATTGCAATGATAAAATCCCTATCGGCCATTGAATGGTGGGATATGTTTTTAATTGATGAAAAACTAAGTAGGATTTCAGCCACACTGAAATTCATTGAATGCATTTTTAAGGAATTATCTTATTTGACCCCTGAGGAAAGCATAATTTTTATTGCTAATTTATGAAATTGATGTTTGAATTGGGAGTATATTCTCATCGTTCCTTTGTTCTTTTTGTATGACTTTTTGGGGCCGATTCATGGAACAAACGTGCACCGAAAATCCCAGTGCAAGCAGGCACAAGGTGGCGCGAGCGCGAGAAAGCAAGCGCACGCGCACGTGTGCGATTCAAGGAAGGCAGTGCGCTACTTTCCCACTGGTTGTGCACCAAATCCGTGCATGGCGCATGCGGGCACACACGTCATCCAACGGCGTGCGCTTCACGCACAGCAAAAGCGCACATAGCGCAGCGCACACAACAAAAGTGGGCGGAACAGTGGGCGGAACACGCAGAATGGGGAATAACACGTGAAAAAGAAGGCGTAACTGGGGAAGTACTGCAGGGAACTACACGGAACGCCCACACGCACGCGAACAACCCGTATTCATGGATTCGAATACGGGAAACCCGCGTACGGCATAAAAGTGCACGCAAACAACAAACACGTATATACAGCTACGATGAATGCCCCATTTGTCGCAGCACTGATCGTGGGACACCGCAGGAGGAGGAGAATAGCCAGGGCACACATTTTTTTCACCACGGACAAGCCTTTTTGGGATGCCTGACGACCAGGTCTATGGCAGGTATAGGTTTCCACCCCATATCATCCTAGACCTGGTCATGGAGTGGGAAGATGACCTAACATCCCCCACCCTCACCCTCTGTTCCCAAGCATTGAGCCCCTTGGAGAAGGAGCTCAATGTCCTGCATTTTTTGGCTTCTGGGTCTTTTCAGCAGACTACTGCCATAGTGGGGGGGGTCTCACAGGCCATGCAGTCACGCTGCCTACACCAGGTATTGGCAATCATGACAGCGCGCCCCTCAGTCCGCAGGCACAAATACATGCCCAGAACACCCGCAGAAAGGCAGGCCGTTGTCCAGGACTTTTACAGGATGGCACACTTCCCCAAAGTGCTCGGTGCCATAGATTGCACCCTACGTCCACCTAGGGCCACTGAGCACATCTACCGAAACCGCGAGCACTGGCATTCCATCAATGTACAGGTGGTATGATGCGATGCAAAGGGAATCATCACCTCTGTCTATGCAAACTACCCTGGCTCCACCCATGACAGTTTCATATACAGAATGTCCGCCCTGAGCCGGGCCCTGGAAGCTGGGCAGCATGGCGACACATGGCTCCTAGGTGAGTACAAATGCCCGTGCACATGCATGCATGTCACACACACACACAAATACACAAACCCCAACAATCACAACCATTATCACCTCTCCAGGGGACAGTGCCTACCCTCTGAGCAACCACATGATGACGCCAATCCCGAACCCCACCACACCACCCCAGGTAAGATACAACGCGGCCCATATTGCAACCAGGGCCAAAGTGGAGCGCACATTCGGAGTGCTTCCGCTCCCTTGACAGCTCTGGCGGGCAGCTACTCTATGCACCCCCAGTAGTGTGCAGGATGATTGTGGCAGCATGTGTCCTGCACAATGTTGCAACACGGCAGGGCGTACCGGTGGACATGGTGGTGCCCCCACATCCCCAACCACAGGCACTGACGCTGCCCATGGGAGATGATAGGGCATGTGGCAAGGAAGCCCGGACCCAGTTTGTGGCCAGATTTTTCACCTAAACTCCCAACCCTGCGGAGTGCACACAGGCCTGGCACATACCAGGTGACAATCGATGATGAGAAAGAGACAGTCAACTGTCACAACCTTACCACCCTGAGATTGTTGCCTGGAATTGCCACATTATGTGCATCCCTAGCTACTTAAACACAAGCAATCCTGTGTGACCAAAAGGCACACAAGCAAGGTGTGAATCACACAGACCTGCAAAACAGGACATGACTATCACTGGTATGTCACTCAAACCCTCCCAAACCACAACATGACATGGCAAGCAATAGCCATACACCAACACAGTACCAAAAAGGTACAGATTTCCATGTGAAAAATGTAAATGGGCATCAGACATTGATGCCTGACATGGAATCAGATGAAATGACTGACCAACAACCTCCCACCCAAACTAAGTCATACCCAAATGCATTCCAAAAGTTGTATTTTAAACATAACAATGAATGCCTGTCCACATGCACAATGTGCATTGCAAAATCAACACTGCAGCTATTGTGTGCCGTGTCCACCTCCTGCAACACACTGCTCAGCGCACAGCACAGTGAACAGCCATTGTGTGTGATGCACACCCTCAGCATCACATCTAAGCGACAAACTACATAAAAAAAATAAAATAGGCATGTACAGGATCCACAAATGGTCATAGAACATGTGCTGCAGGGACACAGTGGGCACCAGAAGGCAAACAGAGTGTACACGTGGACATGGAAGGGTGGTTGTACATGTAGTGGATCATAGTGCGAGTGTGTGGGTCAGTAGGGACATGCACTCAACATATTCATGTGAAATAAAGTGACCATCAGTGTCCTCTACACATCACATGTGAACATTCACCATGTGTATACATCAGCATGTCAAATCACAACTATCCCCTCACACCTGAAAGGTAAACACAACACATGAACAGGCATTGATCAGCAGGATACATCATGTAAATAGGAAAGCACAATTACAATTTCAGGGTGCCCATCGCACTGCAGGGCAAGGCAACTATCAACAACAAAACACCCCCCTCCCTCACAAATCACCACGACCCACTGAACAACTGCATCTGGGTTATTCATCCGACATCCTTGAATTCCACCTGGCCATAGGATCACCCTGCCCCTTTGTCATCATCTCCCACCTTGTGTGTAAAAAGTTGCCAGCACCCTCAGAGTCCACCTAGATTTGCAAAAGCACAAAATCCAACATAACTCAAAGCAGGACAACACAGAATCCAAGCAAATAGCCTGCAGGCAGTAAAACAAACCAGAACAGCCTCCAGTAGATGATGTGATGTAGCAGTACGCCACAAAGGCCAAGTACTACCACGATGATGTTACCAACCAAGGTAGCACAGTAAAACAATGTCACAACAGGATCTGAACCATGGAATGATGCACCACGAAGGGATGTATTCTGTCAAAGCTCCCATGTACAGGCGCAGGAGTGGCACAAAACAACCACCCCCACCGTGGTCTGGGTGCCTGCAAGGTCTAACTCACACAGGCCTCTGAGACCCTGGTGGGGAAGGAGGGTCAGGGATATGCAGGCGGGACAGGCATTGGCATACTGGATAACCGGAATGAGGGGCAGGAGAGGGGAGTAGGATTGACACGGGAAAGTAGGGAACGCACCAAAATGTAGTACACACATTAACACATACACAATTAGATCAAACTTGTTCACATGCACATAGCACCAAATGACTCAAATGTAAATCAAAGAGAAACTTATCTCTGGGAGAGTGCTGGCCTCCTGCCTGCGCACTCTCAGGTCCGGTAACAGGAGCATTTCAATGCTGCAAAGAGAGCCACAGTTAATAATCTGTGCATGCCCAAAACACACAAACACACCCACCAAATATGCCCCAAAGTAACAAAATACACTACAAACAGCCAGACTTGTGTGGATGCTTCATACCCATACATAACATTACCCCTCTGATGGTTCATACACAGTCAATGCAGTAAGTCAGGCACCGGTGGGTGCGTGGCAAATGGAACACCAATGTGTCACGATTCACACAACATGCAATGTTCCCTGTGTAAGCAGACAGACACATATAGCAAGGTCTGACTTCAGAACAAGTCCTGTACCACCATGACCAAAATAAAGTGGCCAGTGCATGTATCAATTTCTACTTGGAAATGAAATGCACTGCACCCGATTCTGTCCCTTGCTGTCTGTCCCTGTGAGCTGCTTCATTCCATGTCTCGGAACGCTACATGGCTAATACAATTGCCTCAATGGACCATGGTGGACCGGAGGGTATGTGCCACTGCTCCTGCAGGTGCCTCAGACAACTTTAACATCAACTACCCATCAGTCCACTAACACATCTGAGCTGTATTGTGCGCTTCTACACCAATATTTGTCCAAGTTCACCGTCAGTGCTGCTACTAAGCATGCACTTTCAACTGGCCAGGTGGAAGGTTTGCTGTGTTGTGACCCCCCTGTGCTGCTCACCTTGCCTGGAGTCCCTTGAAACACGTCATCGATTTTCGGATGTATGATCGCAATCCCTGTGCCTCTACTTGTGCACACATGCACATGTCGGCAGCACCAAACGTGTCCTGATTCCAAACGTCAAGTGGCCCATGTCTGCTGGCAAAGGTGGTCTTGAGGCTCATCCCCCTGCAGAAAGTGCATGAAACACATGATTAATACTTAATATTCATCTGTGTGTGTCTCTTCAGGCATTACATGACTGGACCATGTCAGAGATGTACATCAGAAATCACACCATCAGTCCGTCTTTCACAGCAACAGTGTGGAACACAATATCTACGGCATGATTTGCAACAAGCACATGTTCATTAAAGATAAGAAACATACTACACAATGCATAGCAATGAATGTACACATGAATCATTAAACACCACATCTAGCAAAACAAGAACAGTGGACAAATACACCCCAATCATCCCCACTAGGGGTGTTAACACAAGTTCCACAGCAGCAGACATGACACAGATATGACAGTCCATTGCCCTTGTGTAATAGGCTGTTACACCAAACCATCCTTGCGAGCCCATGGATAAGGGAAGCAGGAGTGGCATATGTGAGTCAAGGACCCCAAGCAGCAAACACATACACAAGACAAGGCAAGCTTGAAGGGCCCAGCTGGACAGACAGTGGATGCTTTCAAAAGCCACAAAGCACCACACCGTCACATCATGAAAGCACAATAGACTAGAAATTTGAAACTATATAAACTAATTACACTAACTATGAAAAACCTACTTTACCTATTTAAGCTATTTATCAAACAGAAACTTAACTAAGGCCCTCATTACGACCCTGGCGGAAATTGACTGACCGGACCGCAACAGCGTAAATAGCGTTTCCGCCATAGCACGAAGGAGCAAAGTGCGGCCAATCACGACCCATCGGGCACGAGCATTACGCCATGGCGGAATCCGAAAGGCTGCGATGGCGGAAATGACCCCAAAACGGCCCTTACCGCCGCCGTACGCTGCACCAGGTGCAATACCGCCACCCATCTTAGCGGTCACCGTAATGAGCGGTCACCGTAACGAGCGTGCACCGCAAATTACGGCCACCGTAAATATACGGAAACGGAAGTAAAAGCAGGTGGCCGGAACGGGAAACAGCACGCCGCACAACTATAAAATCCGAATCCCAACACAACCATAAAAAATCCGACCCTGACACACATCCCAACCCGTTAGCAACCCCAGTTAAAAAAATAAATATGGGAAAGGTAGCCAAGAAAGCGTGTGACCGCAAGCGGCAGGTACACTTCTCCCGAGAGGAACTGACCGTGCTCACCGAGACCCTACAGGAAAATTCCGCCGTCGTCTTCTCCAGTCAAATGACCAGGACGGCCCTTGCCAACAAGAAGGCCATATGGGTCCTGGTGGCACAGCACGTAAGTGCGGTGGGGACAACACCCCGCACGCCACAGCAATGTCGCAAGCGGTGGGACGACCTGCGGATCCGCGTACGCAGCATACTTTCTGCGAACAGGAACATCGCCACAGCTACCGGGGGGGGTTCAGAGTCGCCCATCAAGTTGACCCCCTGGGAGGAAATCTGCGCCTCCACCATAGGAATGGAGAGCATAGAGGGAGTCGGAGGGATGGAGAAAGGAGTGCCGACATCCGGAGAATCAGGTAGGTTGGCCAAGAGAAACAATGCGAAATCCACAAACCACGAACATGTGCAGTACCATGTGACCCCATAGTGCAATACATACTTAGTCCTGACAGCGCCCTCTAAAAGTCAGAATGAACAAACAAATCAATCAAGAAGCCATAAACAACCCCTACATGTGCAGCATGCACCCCCTAACTGCAGGCAGCCAAATGAATGCATCCCCAATCCACACGAAAATGAGACCACCTCCAAGGCCCAGTCCCAAATCAGCCTCATGTACCACCCCAATGCATTTGATACGTTGCCATTCCAAATCCGACAGACCCATAACTAACGCTCGCCCCTCTTTACTCCACCACAGGGTCCGATACCAACGACGAGCTGCAGGACACCCCTACCAGCACGCCTGCAAAGAGGGCCAGGACCAACGTCCCAAGAGCCTCCACCTCAGGTGCAAGGATCAAGACACGGCAGCAGCAGGAATCAAGTGGCAGCACACTGGAGGGGACTGCAACAGGCACCCCAGCAGCCAGCAAGTCCACAACCCCAGCACCACAGGTCCCCCCAAAGAACGTATCTGATGGCACTGCCTCTGGTGGTAGCAGCACCATAGGTGACACAGCTGTCATGCCAGCATGCTCCGACACGGAAAACAGTGCTGGCGACGTAGGTACCATCCATGACCTTTCCCAATCCCCCTGCATGTTCCATCCCCTACACCATGACGAAACCACGCAGGGGCACCCTGAAGACGACGACTGGCCAACCCCCACAAGTCCTGTGCCAAGGCAACATGTGTTGAGCAGCCCCCCTGTCACACCACCGCAAATGTCCATGGCCCAGCAGAGGCAACAGTCCCTCGACCTGCTGATCGAGCAACAGCAGGAAGCGTCCACGCTACTCAAGGACCATGCAAATGAATGCGGGGGTTCCAGGGCAGCCATGGAAACATCCACCGAGACACTCAGGGCACAAATAGAGAAAAGTAGTGAGAGCCTCAGGGGAGAAATGGAGAGAAGCACCGAGAGCCTGAGAGCACAAATGGAGAAAAGCACCGAGAGCCTGAGGGGGGAACTGCATGCGACGTCCAAAGACGTCTGTGCTGAACTTGCTGCTGTGCGCCGTGTGCTCTCGGAGCTCTCACAAACCCTCAGAGACATGCATGGACGCGAGCAGGCAGAGACCTCATCCGTGGCAAGTTCCGTCCAGGGCAGCCCCCAACGCAGATCTGGCAGGAACCTGCGCTCCACGGGCAGGGGTGCCCCTGATACCCGTAGAGGGGGCTTGCAATAGCGTCTACCCACGGACAGCATGCATATTTGGACACTGGTGTTGGGGGGGAGGTAGTAGGGTGGAGGGGGTGTGTTGGGCTTCACTGGGTGGCGGGTCCATAGGGTGTATAAATCAAATCACATCAACAATACAGCACCTCATTATCATCCAATGACATGTGTGGACATTGATATTTGCGTACGAGGCCTTCATAGGCGTACAGTCCACAATGTGCCTGTACTACACACACACAGTGCCACAGGTCCCCTTTCCGTGTAATAGGCACCATGCGTGGTTGCTAGAAGCATGCATCTATGATGCTCTGTCGGATTGCACGTGCATCCTGTGCCTCATGGACTCCTTGAGGTGCCTCCACATCCCCACCCTCATCATCATCATCATCTTCAGGTGCATGCAGTACAGCGTCAGGGGGCATGGGCACATTCCTACGTATGCACATGTTGTGCAGCATGACACATGCCATGACCATCTTAGAAACCTTCTCATGGCTGTATATGAGTGCCCCGCCAGACCTGCTGAGGCTGCGGAAACGAGCCTTCAGTAGGCCGAATGCCTGTTCAATGACCACACGGGTACGTGAGTGGGCATGGTTGTAGTCCTCCTCATGCTCGTTCTGTGGGTTCCGGATTGGTGTAAGGAGCCATCTCTTCAGTGGATACCCGGCATCACCTGTATGAGACGAATAAAGGGTGTCAGTGGAATGATAGTGCTAAGTAGCCCCCCCCCCCCCTGCAAGGTCATTGACGCATCAAATGGGCCACGATGTCATGCATGGAATGAGACTCACCGAGTAGCCAGGATCTGTGCCCTGCGTGTCGCTCCATGTAGCGTGGTATTCTTGTGTTCCTCAGGACCATAGAATCATGGGTAGATCCTGGAAATCTGGCACAACAATGCGTAAATATCTTGTTGGAGTCACACACCATTTGCACATTGATTGAATGAAATTGTTTCCGGTTGCGGTACTGGACCTCCATGGCATGTGGGACAACCAATTCAACATGGGTGCAGTCGATGGCACCAATGCAACCCGGGATGCCGCCAAGTGCATGGAATCCCACTTTAGCGTTGGTAATCTCCTGGTACGTGCGTGGTAGTGTGATGTGGTCGTCGGCGTGCTTCAGGAGGGCATCGTGCACTTGGAAGAGTGTCCGTGAGAACAGTGGCTGTGAAATGCCATGCAACTGTCCCACTGTGTGCTGGTAGGTGCCTGTGGCCAGGAAGTGGAGTGCAGACACCACCTTCAGTAGGGGTGGGATGGCGGTTGGGCTATCTATCATGCTCACGAGGTCAGCATGTGTCATGTCCACAATGGCGATTATGGTGTCCCGGTCCAAACGGTAGAGGGTGTGGATCTGCTCAGCAGTGAGGTTGAACGGATCGGCTCGGAGGCGTGGGATTGCGGGCCGCCTGCGTGGTGGTAGTGGCAGTGCTTGTGGGCCTTGCTGACCCTGCCTTGCCCTCCTCCTCCTCCTCCTCCTCCGTCTCCCCTGTGCGCCCGGTTGTTGTACCTGTTGTTGTTCGTCGTCTTCTTGTAGTTGTAGCACTTGCAGTGCTATCTGGTACCCCAGGCCCAACATCGCTAGTCCTGCCGGTAGCATTTTGGAGTGGGAGTGGTTGTGGGAGGGGTTTGGGTCTGCAATATATGTGCTGTCGGCCTGTATGGCCTCCACCTGTGCTGATTGAATGAATCTGTGGCAGATGCAATCCCTTCTGGTCGAGCACGGCCCGCACGTAAGGCTGCATTTGGCCGCATGGCATCTTGGGATTGGAATCATGTATCAAATCCCGATGGCAGTGTGATGTACTTTGACTGATTTTCATGCAATGCTCCCATTGTTACACATGCTATGATTGCAGCCGCTTACATACCTGTGAAGAGTCAGTGGTATGTAGGGCTCGATCGATGGCCGACCCTCATGCAGCACAGTAACGTACTTCACCGACGGGCGTGGCGTCCCATTTGTGATTGCAGCCAGTTAGCATCATGACACACAGCCGCACTACATTGATGTAATTGTGAATGCAAGCGTTCACAGAAGCCTTTTCGACGTAATGTTGCAAGTGAGGAATTCGAAGGCCAGCATTTTGGGTTTTGAAGTAGCGGCGAGGATACGCCCACAGGTCTGGCTGGAAATGTAACGTTCTATTGTAGAATGTCCTTGGGACATGGCCCATAACGAGCAGGCAATGAATGATATGAATTGAAGGGGATGCGCAATAGCGTAGTGGACGATGAGGCAGGACGTTCCCAAATCCATCTTGCTTCACAACACTACAGATCCGGCCAGGGGCACAGTGGTTTTTGCGGACTGCATTACGCACAGACGCGATGGAAGTTTCACATATTATGTGAGTGAATATTCATGCGTTTTCATTGCGGGATGAGGGAATGATGTGTGGATGCATGGACTGATGAATCCGTTTAGGGTCTGCCATGTACATGGGTTTTTTGGTTCACTCCCCTTCCCCTGCGTTATGTGATGCAAGGCTGCCATAGTGGGACATACGTCTCTCTGCCCTTGTCGGATCCTCCCTGTCTCGACGCGCCTTCATACACTTGTGTCTAGGCACGTTACTAATCCCATGTCATGGGTTCTATCTTGACGGACGCATGCACAGTAACCGACGTTGCCAATGGTGTATTTAGCTCGATTGGTTTCGTTGTGATTCGATACTGGATTAGGGGTGTGTATATTCCTTTGGAGTGGGCTAGCATGCATATGGGTGTGGATTTGGTGTGTTGAATGAAGATTGTAATGCATCATGAGACCCGTAATGCAATCGGTTGATTTGTGTTTCTTTTGGGTGACAGGTATCTCCTGCCCTATTGCAGATGCCATCTCTACGCCACTCCTCCAGATGGTTTTTACTCTCGACTCCTGCAGCTTCGGGTGAATCAGTGGAGCACCATTTCGATCATATGGGACGATCGCCAATGGGCCACATGCCCTTACGCTGTACTGGTGGCTAGGTGCAACATTTCGGCCTTTCAGCTCGACTAGTGCCTGCCTCATGGGACGGACCTGCGGTTCTTGCCGCTTCCATGTTGCCTTTTGGAACGTTGATGTAAGCCCTGTGTGCCATGATGGTACAGGGCGTCACACAAGTGGAAGCCGGTCAATTATTGCAGATGCAGCCCTCGGTGATGATGGTTGTTTTGGTGGGATTTTGCAAATTGATGTGGGGCCTTTGTCATTTGGATGTGCATTTAAATTGTATTCCGATATTTGTCGTGTTGCGTTGTTCTTTGCAGGTGATGTGGCGATTTTCGCTTTGTGGCGGTATGTATTGCGTGATGATCTGCTTTGTGTTCCGCCTTCTGAGTTGAGTTGTGTGGTACAGTACTGGCCGCGTTTGCCTACGTAGCACAGTATGGTCACGGATAGAGGCTGCCATTGTGTCTGTTTACATGATGTGCTGTTCAGGGGCGGGGGATTGGCTTTTGGCCGACTGGTGCCTGTCAGCCAGGTCGATTGGTGGAATGATGGGTTGTTCAGAATGTGGCTGGTCACAGGTGACTGTGTTTGCGTGCGTTTGTTGGAGGGGGACTGGGGTCATGTCCATTTGAATAGCTTCTGTATTGATGCCATCTGTGCCCTGCAGCTCCCATCGGCCCCTCTTGGGATGAGCCTGGCTGCTCAGTCACTCTGCCAACTTGTGTGGTACATGCTTCTGCTGATGGTTGGTTTGTTTACTGGCATGAGTACAGGGCTGGTGCAATCCCCCTCAGGATGCTGTTGTGGATGTTGCCTTGCGCTGGTGGCAAGCGATGGGGGACTACTGTTGTTTTGTGTCATGTGTTCTTGATTTTCATTTTAATGTGTTGTACCTTCACATGCCTGTGCTGCGTCAGTACGGCTATGGTGACATGCCGTACATGGATGCCCACTCACGGGGCGCTTTGAGCCCCTGCATGCTTTTCTATGTTGGCATGCATGGGTGAATAGTGGATTTCACTGGTTGCATAGTGTGAGTACATTGCGCCTGCCAGGAGTTGTGCAATGAGGCCAGGGAGTGGAGTACAGGCACTCAGTGGGCCATTTACGGTTGGTTCGCGTTGCCGTATTTCTCGCCATGGCGGAATGGTACTTTACGACGTGCTTGATGGCGTTCAGTACATGTCCGCTAGGGTCAGAATTCGCGTACCGTTGCGCCATGGCGGTGATTCCGGTTTTGCAAGGCGCGCGTGCGCGTACTTGGTGCAGTTAGCGTTGCCGTTCACTGCGGTGTCGCTAATGGCATCGTACTTTACGGTGACGGGTCATGATCGCAACGAGCGGTGTTCGATGGCGGTATTGCATTTCCGCCATCATTTTTCCATTTCCGCAAGGGTCGTAATGAGGCCCTAACTAAACTAAAAGAGAAATCAAAAATGGCCACATACGACCCGGGGGGTGGAGGAACCCAGGAGAGGGGAGGTACAGGGTGCTGCTCAACACCCACATGCAATGATGTTGAGGAAAAAAAAACTCCATGGGCTCAACACGTGCACAGCCCGACCTTTGTGGGAGATAGATTGTCGTCAGAGTCTGGCTCTTCCTGGAAAGGAGGACGTGGCACAGGAGCATGACCACGCTAAGCCGCAGCTTGCCCCTCATCGGCAGCAGGTCTGCCGGATGGGTGAGCCTGGTTCTGTGTGGCAATGACATGTAGGTCTGCATGCAGAACCTCCCATGATACACGTGCTTCCTCTTTCAAGGTAGCACGTGTAACACGAGTTCCTCCTGCAAGGCCTGGCTTGACAACCGCTGCACCTCCTGGGAAGCATGTAGCTCAGCCGAGATGGTATGCTCAAGCTGTGTAAACCTCTCCTCTGAACAGCTCCCTCTGGGACATCAGAAGGACACCCAGAGTGGATCTGAGGGAAGCATGCTCCTCCCTCAGGGCCTTCATGTGTGCCTCTGCGTGAGCAGCAATTGCTTGACGCAGAGACGACATTTCAGGCTGGCGTGCCCTGTCTGAGGCCGCCATGCCCAGCCTGAGCGAGCGGGCCATGGACCGTGCCGCCTGCTGCTGGAGAAGCACCTGCTTAGCAGGGGGGAGCACAGATTGGGCCACACGCTCCATGTTCTCAGCAATGTTCTCCATTGCTGCCCCCTGCTGTTCAGAATTGGCAGTCATGTGTTGCTCCCACTCAGTATACTGTGGTTGAGCGCAGCGACCACGTTGCTGGGCTTGACCCCTCCGGGACCCAAGGACCGGGTATCCTCGTTGTGTTGGCACCGCCCGCGGCTGCACGACTACATGCCCCTGTCAACGTGATGTCCCAGGCACATCAGTGACTGGTGTGGAGGGTGACCCTGCATCCCAATCCACCACGGGCAGAGGTTCCAAGACTGTCTGACCCCTCAGTGCAGGTGTCGCGGACAGAGGAGTGTCCACATCAGAATCACTCACCCCTGACATATGGACCTGATGCTCATCCAACTCGACATGGTCGTCAGAGTGTTCTTCAGGGCTGGACTCATAGGCATCCAGAGACAAGCTGGACTGTAGCACTTGGGGGTTTTCGTGGCCTACCACCCCACTACCCCTACTTGTGCTGGGTTGATGTAGTGATAACAACCCTGTGCCTGGCATGACAACACTGCTGTCATGATGCCTGACCCCAGAGCACCAGGCCAGGCCCAGCACCCCCGGAATCAGGCATCATGCCCTCGGGTAAAAGCCCAGCGGCCCCTTATAGGGGCTCTTTGGACTCAGTCCTGGCGCCTTTGGCGCCAGGCTCATGTTGGACATCAGTCCTGGCACCATAGGCGCCAGGCTCATAAAGGGAGGTGTTTGGTGCACTTACCTGATGCAGACCATGCTCCACGCTTCAGGCCTCCCTGAGACCTGAAAGGGACTATTTTTTCATAGGGACTATTTTTTCACTCGGGCGTGGCCAGGGAAGGATACATACCTAGTTGGGGAAGGATACATACCTGGGACTTCTTTGGAGGCTATTTAAGCCACGCCCAGACAGCAGCTCATGCTTCGCGTTGTTCTGCATTCCAGCAGCTGAACGCTCACTGTGTCTGCTCCTGCTCCTGGACTCCAGCCACGCCCGCCTCGAACCTGGAACTCCTGTTAGGAAAGAAGAGAAGAGAAAGGTGAAAACCACGAACTATTTCAAACTTCTTACCTGCATCCGGAATCTTCACTCCAGCATCCCTTAAGAAGGACTTCCATTTAAAAGCATCGCGTTGCTCGCTGCAGCGCGCTCTTCACTCACCTTCCTCGAGACATCTCCCGGCTCCATCGCGGCTGTCAGCACATGTCGCCACATCTCTGCGCCTAGGGGAGAGAAGAAGAGACAAAAGGTGAGAAAAGGGAACACCGGAGGAAAGCCTAATTTACAGCCATAATACTTACCAGCTTTTCTTGGTGTCATCCCATATTTCGGGTCGGCGCCGCTCCGTTGGCAGGTACCGCACCCCGGCCCCTATGGGGAAAGGACAAAAGACATTATTCGGAAATGATAAAGACATTCAGAGGAATCGCCCTCACTAACTCACCTGAGTTTACCATCGGCAATTAACCCCTTCAACGCATCGTCTTCATTCTGCATCTGAAATAAAGGACAGATCACAAGTTAGGAAGACAACATAAAACGGGGCTCACTCTTGAACGTTTGAATCTTCATACCTCCGGCGTTTCGCTCAGAAAAGTCAAGAGGATTGCCAGCGCCATTATGAAAACCAGTGAAGTAACTGGACTAACGTGCGCCCCTGCACCAGACGCAGGATGGAGAGTTCATCCTTCCAAACCATAAGGTGAGCTTAAACCGGGGGTTTGGAGGAGGAAGTTAGAGGAGAACGAAGGGGAACAAGGGGGGAATCAAGCACACTATTCTGCAGACGGTTAATTCCCTTTCTCATCTGCAGAAGGATATTCCTACGGGCCAGTCAAGCAAGATTTGGGGAACCAGTTCAATCGGTGTTCCGGGCTCTGCGCATCACGTTGAAGAGGCCACAGCAATCCAGACTAGACCTGCGCCTCCGTGGGAACCAGGTGAGCGTTACAGAACGCGAAGCCTCCCTACAAATTCTCACCCAGGCGCTATGGAAACTTCAGAGACTGACCAACTGGCCCAACTACTGGGGGAATTAAGGGCCGAGGTACACGCCGCTCGTCAAGAGACTAATGCCCTCAGGAGAGAAGTGATTGTAACAAGGGAAAGAACTGATGACTTGGCTAGACAGCTTTTGAAAGGTCAAGCTGGACAACTCCTTTACCCGGTTCCGGGGGGAACCCCACTCCTGTGGTTTCCAGTAACCCTGTACAGATTAATCTACCTGGAAACATGCCGCTGGCCCCACCTGAACGCTTTGCAGGGGACCCCAAACGATTTGCCGTATTCATGAATCAGTGTCGTTTGCACTTCCTATGCAGACCTGGGGCCTTCCCTAATGACCAGACTAAGGTAGCCTTTGTATTGTCATATCTCAGCGGCTGTGCTGCTGATTGGTCATTTCCACTGGTTACTCAAGATGACCCGATTCTCCGTGACTTTCAAGGATTTCAAGCAAGCATGGAAAGGTTATTTGCTCAACACTCTCAGGGGCAGGCTCTGGATGATGAACTTCTATCCCTGCGACAGGGCAATCAGGACCTCCTATCCTACATTGCAACCTTTAATAGACTAATTGTGGAAACTGGGTGGCCAGAGGATAAGAGGATCACGTTATTTTATCGAGGTTTACGCGGAGAACTTAAAGATGTCCTGGCCCAAGTTGTGAATCCGCCCCAAGAATGCACAGAATATATAGACTTAGTGATCCAATTGGATCACAGACTTCAAAACAGAAAAGCAGATCTGTCCAAGTTTGAAACCCGGCCGTTGGTGATGACCCACGTGAATCCCAAGGGTGCCGATATCTCCGAGCCTATGCAAATTGGAGAGGTTAAAGGACCTTTAACCCAAAAGGAACGTGAAAGGAGGCGGCAGTTAAAATTATGTCTTTATTGTGGGATCTCTGGACACTTTCTACGAGATTGCCCGACAAAACCGCCCAAGAAGGTGGTAGGAGCCGCTGATAAAAACCATGAAGACTCTGTTTCGGGAAATGACCCTGCCCGACAAGCGTAGGGGTCCACTTGCTGAGCTTGAAAACTAACTCTCAGACCTCGCATTTCATTGTGCCAATGGTTCTCGTAGATCCGGAACAGCCTAAGCGGTTGCATGCAATAAAGGCATACATCGATAGTGGGGCTATAGGAAACTATGTGGATCGTGAATTGGTCTCTAGGATTAACCTCCCTCTGCGTCCTAAAACCAGCAAAGATGTCATCACCACAGTTGATGGAACTGAAATTGCCTCTGGACCGGTAACACATTCCATTACTGAGGTGACTCTTATTGGTCCAGACGGCCATCGGGAGGCAGTTGTGTTTGACGTAATCAAGGCTCCACAGTTTCAGGTTATTCTTGGAATTCCTTGGTTAGAGACACATAACCCTCAAATTGATTGGCGAGCGAAGAGAATAACCTTCCTGGATTGTGCACAAACCTGCTACCCAGAAAATCTGAAAATTAGTCTAGCATCAGTAACCTCTGACTCCATGCAACTACCTCCAGAATACCAAGACTTTCAGGACGTCTTCCAAAAGGAACAGGCCAACACGTTACCTCCCCACCGATCGTACGATTGCCAAGTCGATCTGGTGCAGGGTGCAAACCCCCTTGTAGCAGGATTTACGCCCTTACAGAACCGGAAAATCTGCATTTGAGACAATATTTAGATCAATACCTAGCCAATGGTTTCATTCGCTTGTCAAAGTCTCCGGCATCCTCGGCTTTGTTCTTCGTGCCTAAAAAAGACGGCGACCTTAGAACTTGTATCGATTACCGCGCATTGAACCAGATAACTGTTAAAAATCATTACCCTCTGCCTCTGATCCCTGAACTCCTTGACCAGGTGAAGGACGCTTGCATATACACCAAGTTAGATCTCCGGGGGACTTATCATCTGGTACGAGTAAAAGAAGGCGACGAATGGAAAACTGCCTTCTGTACAAAATATGGACTATTCGAATACCAGGTGATGCCTTTCGGGTTGTGCAACGCGTCTGCTGCCTTCCAATTCTTCATGAACGATGTCCTTCGGGAACTCATCGATGTCTGTGTTGTCGTGTATATCGATGACATTCTTGTGTATTCCTCTTCCGAATCTGATCACAGAAAGCATGTCAGGGCCGTTCTAGAGAAATTGCGCCTGCACAAACTGTTTGCAAAGCTGAAAAAATGCATTTTCCATACCACCGAGGTTGAGTTTCTTGGATTCATCTTGACACCTAAAGGGGTCCGAATGGACTCACAGAAAGTGGATGCCATCCTCAAATGGCCATCACCTAGTTCGGTGAAAGGCGTCCAAAGCATGCTTGGTTTTGCCAATTTTTATCGCAGGTTTATCCCGGAATTTTCACGTGTGGTGCAACCCATCACTGCACTCTTGCGGAAAAATAAACGTTTTGAATGGACCAAGGAAGCCGAACAGGCCTTTCAGGAATTGAAAGCTAAATTTACGTCCGCACCTATTTTGAAGCACCCACGTCCCGATCTCCCATATATAGTTGAAACCGATGCCTCCAGTTTAGCCATGGGAGCTGTCCTGTCTCAGAGAGACCCTGAAACTAACCAACTGCACCCCGTAGCATTTTGGTCTAGGAAGTTCTCGCCGCCAGAGATAAATTATGCAATCACCGATAAGGAAATATTAGCCATTAAGTCCGCCTTTAAGGCTTGGCGGCATTACCTTCTTGGCGCCCGCCATACCATCACCGTGATCACTGATCACCGAAATTTGTAATATTTAAAAACTGCCAAGGCTCAATCATCTCGACAGCTCTGATGGGCTTTATTCTTTGCTGAGTTCGATTTTGTAATCACCTACCGCCCCGGCTGTAAGAATGGCAAGGCGGACGCTCTATCTCGAATTGGAATGGGAGAAATAGACACAAACTCAGAGCCTGTGCCGATAATTCCCAAACAAAGAATTTTGGGGATTTTACAAACCCTTGAAGACATTCAAGCACAAGTAACACAATTCCTGGACTCTTCAGCCTTGCAGGATTGGATCAAAAGGGGGTCTTACTTTTCAGTAACCGATGGCTTACCTTACTTCCAAGGACGCTTATTTCTGCCAGAAAAGGAATTGCAAGAACTGGTTATTTCCCATCACCATGATACCCTAATGGAAGGACATCCTGGCATTGCCAAAACAGAGGAAAAGATTAAATGACAATTCTGGTGGCCTTCCTGGCGAAAGGATATTAAATCTTTCGTGATGTCCTGTGGAGTTCGCCCAAAACAAAGGTCAGAAAACAAAACCCGCCGGTTTTCTTCAGCTCTTAGACATTCCACCAGCACCTTGGCACACCATGTCACTAGATTTTATCACGGACCTTCCCTCCTGCAATGGATACAATACTATTCTGGTTGTGGTGGATTTATTTTCCAAAATGGCCCATTTTATTCCATTGCATGGATTCCCGTCCATACTAGTCTCAGATCGGGGAAGCCAGTTTATTTCTCATTTTTGGAAAACGTGTTGTCAACTGGCACAAATCGACGTAAGACTCTCAACCAGCCACCACCCACAGACCGATGGTCAGACAGAGAGAACGAACCAGACCCTTGAACAATATCTACGATGTATATTGCACCAATCAGAGGGTAATTGGAAGGACATTTTATGGGTGGCTGAATATGCATACAATAACTCGATACACTCTGGAACTGGACAGAGCCCCTTTTATACCCTATATGGACATCACCCTCGTACTTCAGACTTGGACTCACCTCTGAGCCTTGAAATGCCCGCAGTGGACCATTTGCATTCTACGATTACTCAAGCCTTCAAGAATGCAACTGCACATTTGCAACATGCGAAAGGGAAATACAAAAAGAATGTGGATCTGCATCGAAGAGAGGCGCCTCCATACCAAATAGGGGATCAAGTATGGTTGGCTACCAAACACCTATCACTCAAGGGGCCTCAAACTTTTAATCCAAGGTATTTAGGCCCTTACTCGATCAAAGCTATAATCAACCCAGTGGCAGTCAAGCTCGATCTACCAGCTAACATGCGGATTCACCCCATTTTTCATGTGTCACTTTTGAAACCAGTGCACCCAGTAACCAGATTAACAAAGCCACCAGAACCGATTCAGATAGATGGGGAGCCTGAATTCGAGGTTAAGAACATTTTGGATTCTAAGATCTCAAAATCAAAACTTTTCTATCTAATTGATTGGAAAGGGTACGGGCCTCAGGAAAGGTCTTGGGAACCCAGTGACCACGTACATGCACCTCGGCTGGTAAAAAGGTTCCATCGGAATTTCTCAAGCAAACCGAAACCTCCAGAAGAAACGACCTTGGGTGGGGCCTTGGGGGGGAGTGCTGTCATGATGCCTGCCCCCGGAGCACCAGGCCAGGCCCAGCACCCCCGGAAGCAGGCATCATGCCCTCGGGTAAAAGCCCAGCGGCCCCTTATAGGGGCTCTTTGGACTCAGTCCTGGCGCCTTTGGCGCCAGGCTCATGTTGGACATCAGTCCTGGCGCCATAGGCGCCAGGCTCATAAAGGGAGGTGTTTGGTGCACTTACCTGATGCAGACCATGCTCCATGCTTCAGGCCTCCCTGAGACCTGAAAGGGACTATTTTTTCATAGGGACTATTTTTTCACTCGGGCGTGGCCAGGGAAGGATACATACCTAGTTGGGGAAGGATACATACCTGGGACTTCTTTGGAGGCTATTTAAGCCACGCCCAGACAGCAGCTCATGCTTCGCGTTGTTCTGCATTCCAGCAGCTGAATGCTCACCGTGTCTGCTCCTGCTCCTGGACTCCAGCCACGCCCGCCTCGAACCTGGAACTCCTGTTAGGAAAGAAGAGAAGAGAAAGGTGAAAACCACGAACTATTTCAAACTTCTTACCTGCATCCGGAATCTTCACTCCAGCATCCCTGAAGAAGGACTTCCATTTAAAAGCATTGCGTTGCTCGCTGCAGCGCGCTCTTCACTCACCTGTCCTCGAGACATCTCCCGGCTCCATCGCGGCTGTCAGCACATGTCGCCACATCTCTGCGCCTAGCGGAGAGAAGAAGAGACAAAAGGTGAGAAAAGGGAACACCGGAGGAAAGCCTAATTTACAGCCATAATACTTACCAGCTTTTCTTGGTGTCATCCCATATTTCGGGTCGGTGCCGCTCCGTTGACAGGTACCGCACCCCGGCCCCTATGGGGAAAGGACAAAAGACATTATTGGGAAATGATAAAGACATTTAGAGGAATCGCCCTCACTAACTCACCTGAGTTTACCATCAGCAATTAACCCCTTCAACGCATCGTCTTCATTCTGCATCTGAAATAAAGGACAGATCACAAGTTAGGAAGACAACATAAAAGGGGGCTCACTCTTGAACTTTTGCATCTTCATACTTACGGTGTTTCGCTCAGAAAAGTCAAGAGGATTTTGCCAACGCCATTCTGAAAACCAGTGAAGTAACTGGACTAACGTGCGCCCCTGCACCAGACGCAGGATGGAGAGTTCATACTTCCAAACCATAAGGTGAGCTTAAACCGGGGGTTTGGAGGAGGAAGTTAGAGGAGAACGAAGGGGAACAAGGGGGGAATCAAGCACACTATTCTGAAGACGGTTAATTCCCTTTCTCATCTGCAGAAGGATATTCCTACGGGCCAGTCAAGCAAGATTTGGGGAACCAGTTCAATCGATGTTCCGGGCTCTGCGCATCACGCTTGAAGAGGCCACAGCAATCCAGACTAGACCTGCGCCTCCGTGGGAACCAGGTGAGCGTTACAACCATCCTCCGGCTCCATTGCGTCATCATCTGAAAAATAGAGAGAAAAAAGGTCACTACACATGTTAGAAGCACACAACACACACACACACCGACACCAAACACATCAGGCAGACATGTGACACACAAAATAGAACCTGGCATGCATGCTGCGTCAACTTGAAATTGCTTCTGTGATCAGAGCTGTTGAAAGGTGGCAGTTTGCATTGAAGTGGGTCTATGCAGTGCAGCAAATATGTATGTCACTCACTACCTACATGTACAAGGACTTCATGGTGTGTGTCAGAAAATGTGAAGGCAGTGCAAGGTCAACTTCAGGCATCACGTGCAATGTGCATTCAATGGGTAGCATATCTACAAGCAAAGCACCCCTCCACCCAAGTGCAAAAGCAGGGATACCAAGCATGGTATCGAAAGGCTGACCATAGACCTGTGTATTGACAGACAGTGTTGACTAGCATCAACAGCTTAATGGGAGTCAAGTGACAACACTGCAAATGATGATGGGACAGTAAGCAGGACACATGCTGAAACCTCTGGAGTCCACCCACGTGTGAAGAAGACACTACACCAGTTGGACAGAGTCATTGCCCATTAAACAGGCTGAGGCATGTGACCCACACAGATTGTCAGACCCTAAGCATGTGTGCAACACAGTACTGAGCCACAGTTGACATGGGAAGGCAGATGAAATACCATGCAATTTGGGTCATCATGGACTTGTGTAACAGTGATCATCCAGTTATGGACACATATGGGCATGCGTGAAATGCACATGGAGCATGAATGGGCACTCATGTCCCTGCGGGGCATCTGACCTCTGCACAGTCCAAGTGAGACACCCTGCATCAAGTACTAAGGATGTACCACAATGGATATGTCTGGCAGATTGGCCGCTGGATTTTAGAATGTACACAGGAGGCATGACCAGGGAAGTAACCAAGGGCAATATTGTAGCAGACCAGTGCTAAGATGGAATTGGGGTGCAGAGCAGGGGGTTGAGGGGCAAGGGAGTGCAAAAGTGGTGATGTGGACAGTCCCCGTCTGCTCCACATGTCCACCATCCAGCAGAGTAGACATGCATCAGGGAAGCATTGCATTACTCGCACGTCATAACCATGTACACGTGACATGTAGTGGCAGTCATGCACAACACATCACACAAGTAAAACACACACATCCTCGACAAACACGCATCAACACTCACTGGACTGGGCATTAAAGTCCGGCATCTCTACCACTCCTTCGACCGATTCAGAAGGTATGAATTCTGCAACGAGTGACTCATGCGGAGTGAGGTCTTCCTCCTCCGGTGCAGGCCCACCGCCAGTCACCAGAGTCAAGTTGTAATTTGAGGCATGCTTAGCCTTAGCGCTGTGTTTGAGGTAATTCCAATGCTTTTTGCACTCTTGCGCTGTGCGCACCTCATGGCCGAATGCACTCACATGTTCCGCAACTTGCTTCCATTGGGTATCATGGTGGGCAGCCGTAGTCTGACAATTAGCACCCACTAGCATGTCACAGCTGTGTTTACGCAGGTAGACCACGAGGAAGTCCAGTTCCTGGTTGCAGAAAGGCTTCTTCTTCGATGTGCAGGAGGTCGTGGCTGTGTGTGGGGTCCCAGCATGTGCTGCAGGTGCAACCTTCCTCCTCTTGGATTGTGGGGCAGACCCTGGCTGGCTGATGCCACCCTGATCAGTATGGCCAGTGGGACCGGTGGATTGAGCCAAGGGAGTGGCAGGTGGAGGGACGAGCAAAGGGCTGACTTGTGTCAGTGGCAGCTGGGTGCCCTCCAATGGACCCTGTGCATCAACATCCGCTGTGGCAGGGTCATTGACTGCGACTGTCCTGGTTGGCAGACTCACAACCGGGGTGTTGTTGGCTGCATCTGCCCCAGCACTTGCCAACACCCGGCTGGTCGGGGCAGCAGATGACATTACTGCCTCAGGGACACATGTCTTGGTCAGGGCAGCCCTGCATGCCCCTACGGTTTCCCTCCGGGCCTGTTGGAAATCTTCCAAGGGCTCTTCAATTGCCAATGCAGCCTGCGCTGGCAGACCCTGAGCCTGGGTGGTGGTGTCCACAGCTGTACCTGCAGCTACCAACTCCCTTGGGCCCGTGGCAGTCGATGAAACGGACTGCCGGGTCACACGGGTGCCAGTGCCAGATGCAGAAGCTGCATCTCCCAGAACCACAGGGGGTGGTGGCATGACTGCACTGACACAATGGCACAACATTGTGCTCAAGTGGCGCACCCCTGCCTCTTCCCCCTCTGTGGCCACCCTGGACACCCTGGAGTCCCCCGACTCCCTGGTCACCCCGGCCACGTCCCTGACCACGCTCGCCATGAGGAGTACGTCCAGCTGAGGCGCCCCTCACCTTTGGTGGCCTCCCAACCATGGCACAGATGGAATAGTGCCGGCACAGATGGAGTAGTGCCAATGGGATGTGTACACAACAATTGACCTGAGCAATTGGGGTGAAGGGGGTGGGATGCAAGATGTTAACAGCCCCCCTGCCCCTGGAAGGCTGTATGTGACCCCGGTGATGTTGTGACGGGTCACGCTATGCTCAGGCACCCCAAAACTGCAGTAAAACCGTGCACCAACCCTGCAGCCTATGTACGTGGAATCAACCTCCCGCAGTATGCGGTGGCACCCAATAACACGAAAAACGCATACACGTGGGACACGCAGGCTACTATGACCTCGAAAACGGGTGTGATACACAGGGGCCCCCGCAGTGGGAGAATTAGCGTGCGTGACTCACCGTCTGACTAACGTGATAATGAAAAACATGCGTAGCGAATACCCCCACCAAAAGAAGAGCTACATCCTCGATCACTGTGAAGATGTGATGTCACGCGAAACAACACGAAGCAGCTACACACGTTGATCTCCACGAAAGGCACGTACAGCGAACTTCTGGCCCCGCTCACCTTTAACCCATGCTGTGGGAAACACCCGCGCGCGTCACGTCACTTACGCGTGTAGGCCCTTTCCTCGGATTAGACCCATTCACACGCTGACGTGCAGTTTTTTCACGCGTGCTGAACCACTATGCCCACGTCACGAGGGAAACGCCAGCGCGCGTAATGTCAGAGAAGCACTTACGCGCTAAGGGCCTTTGGTCCAATGAAAAAGCATACGTGTGCTGAAGTGCTTACGCGCTAAGGGCCTTTCCTCCAATTACACACTGACGTGCAATTTTTTCACGTGCCAAATCACTCCGTATCAAGCTGGCCACGCAACAACACACGGAAGACCACGCTCCTGCCCAGAAGGCCGAATTACTGCCCCCCAGATCCCCGAGCATGCTCCCACCTGCCATCTGCTGCTGCCTGACTGCCTGCTGCCCACGTGCCCTGCCATTTGCTGCCTGCACGTCAGCCAGGGGTGCAGTTGCTTTGACCACCCCTGCTGGAACCAAAGACTCCCAACTGGGATTCCATCGCTCCACAGCCCAGCCCCAGGACCCAGGACCCAGTTGCCCACCCACTCCAGCCTCTGGGGTTGCCATGTCGGGCACAACACCTTCTGGCACCACTGGCAACCCCCAGCCAGAGAGGCAGAGGGCCACCAGCTTCAGTGTCAGGGAAGTTGGTGTCCTGGTGGAGCAAGTCCTGGGGCAGTATGATGCCCTCTTTGGAAGTTCATGCACTGACTATGAAGGACGGACCAGGATCTGGATGGACATCGTGACTGCCATCAACGCGGAGGGGGTGGCAGTCCGCGACTTACATCATGTCAAGATCACTGGGAGGACTTCAGGTCCAGGACCCTCAACAAGGCCCGCCGCCTCTTGAAGGCAGTGGATGCCAAGAGGCGCCGGGGCCAGCTGTCGGACCACCAAATGAGGGTCCTGGAATGCATATGCCCAGCGCTCTACGTCCAGATCCTTGAGAGGCAGACCCGTCTGGAGTCGAGCGGTAAGTGTACATGCATGGTGATTGGACGCTGTGCGTGTCGTGGTGTGCCAGTAGTGTGCAGGTTGCACATGTGTTTTTGTAGGGCCATGTAGGGATGTGTATGAACATGGGCGTGAGGCTGCCACATGTGAGTCCTCTCAGGTGTGAGACACATTGATGGTGTATGTCTTGGTAAGCATGCTGGGCAAATGCAGGTGTGGGAGCACACATGTTTGAATTTCTGTGTATGTACATTGGCATGGTTGTGGCATGGATGATGGTTCATAATGCATGTATCTGCACTGTGTACATGTGCATGTATGTGTATTTGATAAGTGTGCAACTGTGATGCAACATAGATGCACGTGACACTGATATGTAGAAGGCTGAATGTCAGATGTGACATATATGGCGATCTCATCACTGCGACAGTTGGAGGAGATGTACACATGGATGTAAGTGTGGTGGCATGTGTGCATGTCTAGTGCACTCCCAGTGTTTCATGTGATGCCAGGCTCACCTTTAGCTGTACATGCTGTTGTATGTGTATGGATGGTGCTGCCTGGTGCAATATTGCTTTGGAAATGCTCATGTGTGTGAGTTAAAATGACATGTGTGTCGTGGAGTGTGATGCCGTGTCTGAAGTTTGACAATGCCACTTATGTACAACTGTCATGTGTGTATCAGTCCAATGTACTGTACTGTGCCCTGATGCCTGTGTTTTATCTCTCCCTGTCTGCAGCGTCGACTGATGAAGAAGGCAGAGAGGGTGCTGTGGAGCACAGAGCCAGGGATCGCACCACCAGCCGGAGACGCAACGCCCGGCCCCTGCCCAGATTGTCATCTCGTCGGGGAGTGAGGAGTCTGGTGCCGTGTCCCAGGCCGCAGCTTCCGAGGGTAGGTCCAAGAAACGGATGTTGGAGGTGGACTTCTCGGCAGCAGAAGGGGCAGCTGAGACCCCACAGGGTCCGACAGAGGAAGATGGCATGGAGTCATCCAGGTTGGTGGGGGGTTTGGTGGAGGAGGAGGCCATGGAAGGGACACACATGGGGTCTGGAGGTGGGGATTCCACTGGTGCTAGTGGTGCAGTGCAGGACCAGGGACAGGAGGCAGCACAGGCCGCCGCGGAGTTGCCTGTGTGCAATCCTGTCCCTGATCCTGTCACTGCATCATCTGGCACCAGCAGGGATGCCTACGTCCAGACCCGTTTTCAGGGAGGGGATGAGCGCACAACAACTGGCCTTCCTCTCCCTGCAGACGTGGCTATCCGGGACCGTGTTGAGCCTGTCCTGGCCCGGATAGCGTTGCGTCAACAGGGCATGCAAGATGACGTGCAGTCTTTTCGTGAAGAGACTGCACGTCATCTCGGGTGCCTCTTTGACCGCGTTGACCTGCTGGGATGGGTCACCAGTGCTGGATTCCTCCGTGTGCTGGAACTTCTTGCGACCCCCTCCTCACCTGAACCCCCTACGCACCAGTCGTCCTCCATGCCATCTTCCCACCCATGTATCACCTGTGTACCCTGTGGAGCTGCCTCTGACCCTGCGGCCAGGCTGGTGGAGGACACATCCCTGCCACAGTCGGGAGTCGGACGTCCAGCAGGGGTGGCCACCTCAACAACTGCACCCCAGCCGGAGGAGGATGTGCAGGCAGCAAGAGCCAGGTCACAAGCAGAGGCACAGCAGCAGCAGCAACAAGGTGGGAGCCATGATGGCTCGGGGCCTTCAACATCTGAGGGGCAGGCATCGGCCAGAGGGCAGGAAGACCCGGGACTGGAAGTGTCTTCCGTGTGGCAGCGGTTAGGCCATGCTATAGATGTGGAGCGGCAGCGGGCAGAAGAGGCGCGGCTCACAATGGTCAGGGCGGAGAACTCCATGTGTAGGGCTCTGAGGTGGGCCGAGTGCCTCGAGGCAATTCGCAGGGACCTGGAGGTCCACATGTCATCGTCCCTGCGAACCCTCGTGGCCATGGAAGAGGACCTCCTCCGGGACATCGAGCAGGAGTTCGATGATGCCCTGCCCCGGGAAATCGGGAAGTGAGCCGTCGGACTAGCCCGCTGCCATTGTAAATAGTTTTTAGAGTTAGGTTTCCTTTTCCTTTTCCTTTTATTTGTGGTCAATGGACAATGCCACACACATTTGTATATAGTTCTATTTTTAGGTAGTTTCTTAGGTAGGTTTGATTTGTTTGGTTGGGCTCATGGACCCTTTACATAGTTGGACAATGGATTGATTTGATATGTTTTTTTGATTTTGCACATGGAATCATGGAATTTTCTTTTGGACAATGGATTGTGAATAGTTTGATCATGGATTAATTTGATTTTTTTTTTCATTATGGACATGAAGCAATGGATTTTCTTTTTTTACATTTCCTTTGGATTTGCGTTGGTGGAGGGAGAGTTTGGCCTGTTTTTCTTTCAAATTTTTTTGGATTGGTTATAATTTTCATTCACTCATATTTTGCACATGCTTTTCATTTCATGTTTGGTATTTTTGTGTGATTTCATTTCATTTATTTATTTTTGTACATAATACATTTTCATATTTTATTTCCATGTGTGGGATTTGCTCATTGGGTTGATGCATGTGAAAATGTGGGTTTACACAATCAATGCCAACCAGTGTATCTGTGTGACGGACATGTGTTGATGTACATTGTTGACTTTTGGTTTGTGTCTTGAGATAGGCATGTCAGTGTGGGGTGGATTGGGAAATCATTGCGTCTCAAGAATGGGGTGGCGTGATGTGGTTTTTTGGTGTAGAAGTGGGCCAAACTTGTGCTTCTTTATTTTGTGTAGGGGGGGACATGAGTGGGGGCCTGCTGGCAGGTGCCCCTGACTGCTGGGGGTTCGGGTGCAGGGGGACATGTGTGGGGGCCTTCTGGCAGGTGCCCCTGACTGCTGGGGGTGGGGGTGCAGGGGGATATGAGTGGGACATAGGTGGGGACCTGCTGGCAGGTGCCCCTGACTGCTGGGGATTGGGGGTGCAGGTGGACATGAGTGGGGGCCTGCTGGCAGGTGCCCCTGACTGCTGGGGGGTGGGGGTGCAGGGGGACATGAGTGGGACATGAGTGGGGGCCTGCTGGCAGGTGCCCCTGACTGCTGGGGGGTTGGGCTGCTGGGTGACATGAGTGGGGGCCTGCTGGCAGGTGCCCCTGACTGCTGGGGGGTGGGGGTGCAGGGGGACATGAGTGGGGCCTGCTGGCAGGTGCCCCTGACTGCTGGGGGTAGGGGTGCAGAGGGACATGAGTGGGACATGAGTGGAGGCGTGTTGGCAGGTGCCCCTAACTGCTGGGGGGGTGGGTGTGCTGGAGGACATGAGTTGGTGATCACTAGTGGAAGGTGACATGCATGCTGGCTGGGGGGCATGGCCAGGGGTGCAGGGTTGTCACCTGTGTTGTGGGTTGCCTGCAGGGGCCATGGATGGGGTGGAGGGCACACCTGGGAGGACCCACACTGCCAATTCACGTGTGGGACTTCCCGTGCACCCCACTGGATACACGAACCCGCTCTGACAGTGGAATCGCGTGTGAAAGTTCACGCAAACCCCAGTAATACACGTACCCCACTCGCACAGGGCCAATCGCGTGTGAAACTTCCCGCGAACCCCAGTAATACACGTACCCCACTCGCACAGGGCCCTTTCGCATGTGAAAATTCCTGTGAACCCCAGTAATACATGCACCCCACTCGCACAGGGCCCTTTCGCGTGTGATAATTCCCGCAAACCGCAGTAATACACGTACCCCACTCCCACAGGGCCCTTTCGTGTGTGAAACTTCCCGCGCACCCCCGAAATACACATACACTGCTCGGATTGCGTGTGAAACTTCCCACGCACCCCCGAAACACACGTACCCCACGTGCACAGGCCCTATCGCGTGTGAAACCTCCTGCGCACCCCCGAAATACAAGACCCTGCTCCGATTGCGTAAGAAACTTCACACGCACCCCCGAAATACACGTACCCTGCTCCGAACGCGTGTGAATCTTCCTGCGAACCCCAGTAATACATGTACCCCACTCGCACAGGGGCCATCGTGTGTGAAACTTCCCGCGCACACCCGAAATACACATACCCTGCTCCGATAGCGTGTGAAACTTCACACGCACCCCCGAAATACATGTACCCTGCTCTGATCGCATGTGAAACTTCCCCCGAACCCCAGTCATGTACGTACCCCACTCGCACAGGGCCTATCGCGTGTGAAACTTCCCACGCACACCCGAAATACATGTACCCTGCTCCGATCACGTGTGAAACTTCACGCGCACCCCCGAAATACACGTACCCTGCTCCGATCGCATGTGAAACTTCCCGCAAACCCCAGTAATACACGTATCCCACTCGCACAGGGCCTATCGTGTGTGAAACTTCCCATGCACCCCCGAAATACACGTACCTTGCTCCGATCCGTGTGAAAATTCCTGCGAACCCCAGTAATACACCTTCCCCACTTGCCGTGTGCTGTGTGGCGGCCCTGTATACTGGTCCAAGATTAGTGCAGCACTTTGCGCTGGATTGGGGATTTTGATGGCTTTTCATTCCGCGAGGGGCGTTCTTGGGGGCGTAACTGGCGCTGCTGCAGGGTCGCTGCGCCACTCTTCGCCACGGCTGGTTTTGGTAGCAGAAATCCATGAATACGCTGTGCGCGGAAATTGATTTTAGCGCACGCGGCTGGCTCATCAATCGCACACGCACACTGTGCGCCAGCCGTGTGCGCCACTTGTGCACTAAATTCTATGAATTACCCCGTTTATGTGGACTAGGAATGAAATGTAATTGTAAAATGTTTGCTTTTTTTTTGTTCAAAATAAACCTAATACAATTTTAAAAAATCTATGTGTTATGGAAGAGCAAAAATGAAATAGATATGGAACCCAGGCTAGAAAAAAAGCCAATGACACTGTGGTACAGCATCAGGCAGCAAATAATGTTCCAATTCATCAGAAATGCACAATAGCACAAGATCTGGAGTAGAGTAAATAAATACATTACATAAACTACAGTCAACAAAAGGATATGGTGACTGAGATCACATTTCAGATTATGTTCACGGAATTTAGGTGCAGATTAGTTAACAACCAACAGAGAAAAAGAACAGAATATGTAATAATAAGGGAACAATAAAAGCTTTCTTTGAAAAAGAAATTGGTTCTGGAAAAAGAATATGATGTACAAATCTACTCAATAAATAATGACATTGGGGTTGAGAAATAGGAGGGTAGGTATGTTTTTTGGTGGTCCAAGAAGTGAAACATACAATGGGACTTACAATTGTACAGGTATCTTTAGGGCTTGCTTATGAGCAGCTAATGAACATGGTAGAATTACCCTGAAGTTGTTTCAATGATAAGATTATGTCAATGTGTTTTTTCTCCTTAAATACTGTGGCCCGGAAAGCGACAAATTGAGATGGTTTTCAGTTCCGAGTGTTTGCTTTCTCCCGGCCATTTGGATTAATGAAACTGTGTTTTTTCTTACACTGAATACACTCAATTTTTGAGTATTTTTAATGTTCCTTTGTACCATGTGAGTGAGCGCCCCTTTACAAAATGGTTATACAAATTTCCTAACTTTATTAAAATATTTGAAATACCATTGAGGTAAATCCTACTTCCGAGGAAGAATAGAAATGTGGCTAAAGTGTTAATTTCATGATACCTGTCAGACCCTATGGCAAAGAAGTATATGAATGCTCATCTCCCACTGAATAACAGTGTGTCAAAATAACATAAAAACAGATAATACTTGTTGGCCTATTTTACAAAATCCATTTACCAAAACAGTTGGCACATTACCACTCATAATTCCCAGTTTCCTCACTCTGACGACTTACACTTTGTCACTGCTAGGACACATTCTGCAGGGCAAGCTCCTTGCCTTAGTCGGGAATGGACACTGGGGAATCACAGCAGGCCGCTCTCCCTCCTGGGGAAAAGCTGGTTATGTGCCAGCCTCAATTTAAAGCCCCAGTCCTCCCTAACCTGAATAAATAAAACAAGGGCTGCTACTGCATACAATAACGCAGCTCAAGAATCAAAATTTCAGGGAAATATCTACAGTATTGCATCCAGAGGGTCTATCACTCTAGAAAAAAAGTCTTTGGGAAATCACTCATCTTGTCCTTTGTCCATCCTCTTGCTTAATATTCAATTACTTAACAGGCCTAGTGTATGGTCAAGGAAAATACATAAATTCCATTTAAAAAAGAAACACCATTTATTGGAAATCACCAGTTGTTTCATGGGATGATCCATCACACTTCCACCAAAAAATGGCCAAATGTTCCTTCCTCTGTCCAGCAAAGATAACACATCTTAATTATTGCAGGAATGGCACCTCTCAATGAAAGGAAACAGCAATTTGCCCCAGGGCAGAGTGAAGAAAGGGTGTGAGGGGAGGAGCCAATAAGCTTTGAAGACAAAAGACCAACCATTTACATCTTCAAATCAGTTACCCCAGGAGCATCAGAGGACTTCAAATGCAGAACCAGTGATTCTGGAGCAGAGTGTGTGTGTGTGTATTTCTGTGTGCGTGTTCTTGTCTGTTTATGTGCACATTTGTGTGTGTCACACAATACCTTTGTGGTGCTGTTTCTGCTGTGGCGCATCCTTATCTTTTTTATTTTTTAATCATTATGTTTGCCTTTCCAAACTTTCAACATATTTCAATGTATACACAAGACGAAAATGTACTTTTACAATACAATTACAAAATAAACAGATACATGCAGTTATTTTTTTTATTTATTATGTTTTAAATGGTTGAGTCCAAAATTTCAACCTTTAAATATTTGTTCCCAGATCATTGCGGTACAAAACTGATTTTTCTTTCCTTATTTACAGAAAAACATTTCAATACTTTCAATACTTTTTCAAGAAATTTCAAAGCATCAATGTTTGCCCTATTTTCGTGGCCGACAGAGTTCTCTCCCCGGTGAGATCTTCACCATATCGATCGAGGGCCAGCTGTAGGAACTGCAGAACTGTGCATCTTTCTTTACTTAATTTCGGGCAGAGCAACAGTAGATGTTTAGTTGTTTCAATAGTATAAGGATTTACACAAAAACGGCAAACTGCCTCTTTGGCCGTTATCATCTTTCTGGCCAGGAGCAGTTCCTTCGATGGTAGGATGTTTAGCCTGCACCTCAGAATCAAATCTCTAAAGTATTGCGAGGGAAATTTTGTCAGGTAGCCCAGTAATTCATTGACCATTTGATGCTCCCAGGTGATAGGCAAACACAGCTTACTCTGTTGTTTTTGCCTGATAGTTTCTATCCAGTCTATTATCAAGATAGCCTTTTTTACCTTATTTGGGTTATTCTTTAGAGTATCACAATCAGTTCCCAGATTTATCAAGTACTCTTTACAGAGATCTTTCCATCTTGAGAGGTTTTTATATTTTTTGCAACCATCCCTTTTAAGACTTCGAAAGGAGCAGGAGGATTATCAATGATACATTTCCGGAACATTGATAGAGACTTCCAGAGTACAACTGACGTTAGAGATTGCAGTCTTAATTCAAATCGTATAACCGCAGCAGAGACAGCTTTCGGTAATCGCAGAAATTTCCTCCAGAAGAAGGCCTCACAGATCTCCCAAGTTATCCAAGACAGAGTTAGGAGTGCTTCCACTCCATAGGTTATCACAGGCGTTACCTTTCTCTTAAAGAAAATGACAATTGGTTTCAGGGAATAGGTTCCATAGCGATGGTAGAGTGCTCTCCCTTGATTTGTCAGTTTTGCTAGTTTCTCCCTTATTCATGAAAAATGGCCTAATTCATTGATGTTTTTGTTGATGCAAATTCTTAAATAGAGAATGGACTCTACTAATTCCAGCGGGCGATTATCAATTTTCCATGTCCCTCTATTTTTGTTGGTTCCTTGGGCTGATTGCATAATCATTATCTTTGGCTTGTTGGTGTTAATTTTCATGTAATTTCTATCCAAATATGTTTTGAATGCGTTCAGCCTACGTTGCAGTCCGATTGGTGTTAAATCAACAAAAACGAGGTTGTCTGCATATAGGATGCATGGAATTATGTCATCTTCAATTATTGAAGGAAAAGCTCTAATTTCGTTCTGTGAGCTAATCATGATCACTAGGTAGAGTACAAACAAGAAAGGTGCAAGGGCACATCCTTGTGTAATTTCCCAAAATGTTCTTATTTTCTTAGTAAGAGTACCATCTCTGTAAAGTTGGATTTGAATGGAGGTCTCTGAGTACAGGGCTTGAATTGCTTCCAGAAGATCTACCGGGCACCCCCATTATTCCAACTTTTCCCATAATCGATCTCGATTTATAGAGTCAAACGCCTGTTCCAGGTCAATAAACAGAATAGACCTTGGTCTTTGTTTCCAGGGACTTTTCTTGCAACAAATTTATGATGAATAGGTTATGGGAGGTGTCCACTCCACTGACGAAGGCAGATTGTCTCTTGTCAAGGATATTTCCTTGTAGGTCCCATTTCTTCAAGTCCCCTAGCAGTACAGAGGCAAAGAGCTTACCTATAGAGTCCAAAAGGGCTATAGGCCTATAGTTCCTGGGATCACTATGGTCTCCCTTTTTAAAAATGGGTACCACACAGGTTCTATCCATGTCGATGGGATTGTTTTGGTTTTTACTATACACTCAAATAGTAGATTGATGAAAGTTGCCCATTTGTCTTTATTTTCTTTTAGGATTTGGTTGGAGATACCATCTGGGCCAGCTACCCTAGATGGACTTAGCTTACCAATCATTTTGTGAATTTCTGTAAGGTCGAAATTAATCGACCATGATTGATTTGCTATAGTATTTGTTAGGTAAGCCGGGGTCTCTGGTTTTGCAATGCAGTTATCAGTTTTTTGATACAATTATAAAATAATATTTCATTAAGATTATGATGTGCTAAAATTAAATCTACGATAGCGCTCAATATTACAGCAAACCAGACCCTATGTGTCTAGTTCGAACACCAAAGACTCTAGTGATTCCATTGTCACCACAATGACAAATATGTATTCATCAATAACATTTTACACACCAGCATATCGTCAACAAAAATAAATATTTGCAGCAATCAAACCTCATGTCCCTGTTCAAGCTTCAAGGAGTCAAAAAATGTAATTGCTGCAGTGATTACAAAAGTGTGCTCACCATTACAAATTTTATACCACAGCATGTCACAGGTTAGACATTTATAATCCTGAAATAAATGCTGTAGAAAAGGTTTCCTCTTTGATAGTACGGCCGGGCCATGAGTAAGAAGGTGCTTAAGCATGTCAGGTGCCTTGATGTCTTCACAATAACTACACATTCTGTCTGCTTGTAAGGCATGGGTCTGTTTACCTATCACATCCCTTGCAGGACACAAATTAAGTCGTAAGTGAAGAAACATGTTTCTGTATACAGGACTCTGAAACTTTACAAAATACAGTTTGGGTTCATTAAGGGCCTTGATTCTGAGGTTTCCATTTTTGAAGTGTTGATATCTCATGCATTCGTGTCGGGTCAATATCCATCAGAAAGCCACAACTTCCTTTTTGCTCGATCTGGGTTGGAAGTCAGAAGTGATGTAGAGATATCTGCTGTCAATAATTGTTTGCTTCTATGCTACCATAGTATTGTCCGTGGTGGAATTCAAGTAAATGACCATGGTTGACATCAAGGATTCTGAATCAAGGCCAGCCGTCACTTCCTATATAGGCTAAACATTTTCCACATACAGTTTATACTAAGTGATAACAATCCAAGTTCATGCCTTACAATGCTCACGGGTTGGCTAGCTGGCAGGGAGAGCACTTGCTTCCAGAATCAACCCTCTAACTTAGTCCAGAAGGCCGTATTCTTACAAGCTCTAGTCTCAGCACCATAAGTAATTATTGGCACTTTTTGCTTATCACATTTTATAAGAAGTTCGACCACAAATTTGCCATATTTATTATGTATTGCACGGGCTTGGTAAATTTCAGTTTGAACTGTACTCCTCAACTCCATGTGATACAGAAGATCTGTAGGATGTTTATTAATATTTAAGCCAAGGTAACAGTAATCACTGACTACTTTGAGACAAACTTTGTGTAGATGCCATCACTTGATCTGATGTTTGGTTGCACAGATTATGACCTTGGTTTTGTCCAGATTGATTAATAGCTGGTTTTTGATGCCTATGTCTCAAGTGCTGTCAACAAATACTGTAAGCCCCTTTGGAGTTTTGGAGAAGAGAACAAGGTCATCTGCCTATAAGAGCCAAGGGACTGGTCGAGATCCAAGTTTTGGAGAATCCAAAACTGTGTTTGTTAAGGTGGACCAGTATCTGTGATGAAGAAATGAAATGGGGATGAAGCTAAAATACAGCCCTTTTTGAGACCCCAGGAGGTGGAAATGGGTTCAGATAGTCTCCCATCCAAAGATAAATGCATTTGGACTGACGTGTTAGACAGTATCTGTGAGACCAAAGCTTGTATATGGGAAGGACATGCTGCCCCAGACAACTTGCTTATCAACAATTCTCTCGAAACCCAATCAAAGGCTGTTTTTAAAGTCTATGAACATCATGTACAGAAGTTGGTTAGTTTTCTGTCCATGAATCTTGATCACAGAAATTGCCAACAAGTTCACAGCTATGCCCAGGCCAGGGACGAAGCCTGTTTGAAACATATCATACTAGCACGCCGCTTTCATCCAGCGATAAAAGTCATGCAATCTTGCCAGGTATGACTAGTAGCGCAAATGGTCGATCATTTGCCGGACACTTGGGATCACCTTTTTTGAAGATTGGGGTTATCTTCAAGGCAGGTGCCATTAAGCATGACAAATTGTCTTTCATTCATGAGGTTGAGCCATTGCTGCCTAACTCAGATGTTTTATGGGATTTCATAGAAAGACAATGTGCATTTAAATCACCCGCTAGCACAACATGGATAACAGTTGAGTCATTTCTAATTAAATCTAATACATGCTCTACATCTCGCAATAAAATATTTACAATTTTGTTTCTCCTCTGTTCCAAAGTAAGGAACTGCACGGCTTGTGGGAGGGCTGGCAAGTACCTGGAGCTACAAGTAACCTTGAAGTATTGCATACATGTGGTTGACAGAGATGTTTCAGAGGAAACCTCCCCATTTGTATCTGGCACATCATTCAAAAGCTCAGCTTCATGCATCAGATCATCAAGGGGTTCAGTGTAGATGAATTCTTAGCATCTTTCTTAGCTCAGACTATATTAGCATATTTTAGGGTTATGACGATTTTTGCATGCAGACTTTGCTGTGCAGGCATTGATAGGGCTTGTATAAATTTGCGCAAACCTGATTGTACAGACCCAGATTGTGACTTCTGATTCTTCGATTTCCTTATCATATTTACAGACTGGGTCACCGTTGTAGAATGAGAACAAATTATAAATGCAGGTTTAATAGAGGCCTGTGCAGGTTTGTGTTGTGCTTATAATGTGAGGTTGTTTTGCTTGCTTTTCAGAGAGCTGTTGCAAAACTGGGAAATACTGATTTCCAAGGTGAAATAAAGTTTTAAAGAAGAATAAGAGGAAAGTCGGATTTCTGGCATGCAACCCCTGCCAAAAAGTTGTTTGGTGCCTTCATGAAGTAAGTAGAAGACCTGTGTAGAGAAGGAGCCAAGTACTTCTATCAGAAGTCCCGCCCCCATTCTGCCTATATGTTGGCAATCAGAAATTGCGACATGCGCAAAGCCAATATTGGTACCTATACCGCGAAGAGAACTTGAAACAAGGTATCCATTGAGAAAACCCTAAATGTATCCACGAAGAAATGATGGTCTTCTGAAGGCAGTTCCGGAAGAAGTGTGAAAATTAGTGAAAGAGAAGACTGGTGACATCACAAGAAGCTGAAATGAAACACCTAGAAGACATGCCACTGAAGAAAGAATATAGACCTTATAGAATCTGATGACGAAGTAATAAAGTATGCAACATTTCGGGAGTGAAATGAAGATTGCATGTGCGAAGAAGCATTGAAGAAAATGCAAAGCCATTTTACAAATGTACAGATGCAGTAAAGCAAGTAGACAAAGTAATCATAAGTCTGGCTACGTAGTGAATAGATTGCAGGTGATGCGTCAATGTATATTTATAGGAATGTATAGAATTTGGATGCTCCACGATGCATTTTAGCAAAATTGGACCCCGTGAATGAAAGGGCTGGAAGTGTGGCGCAGTTGAACAAAATAGCTGACGGTGAATGAAGATCCGAGAAGGCTTCCCTGGCCCAGTGTCAAGAGTCAGGGCCGCCAAGAGCCTGGTAATCTACTCGAGAAGATACAAAAATGTGAGAAGCAAGCTGAGCTCCTGTTTGAGTTGTAACAGAAAAACACTAGTGCCAAGGTTTCTTCATTTAATAGTATTTAATACAACGAAAGAGCTCAGACCGTGGTCTCTAGTCACATAGTCAGATGAAAATAGATTTTGTGGTGAGCTACACCGAGACCAGAAGATAAGGTCATGCCTTCACTCCCTTTTATTCTCAGGCACAGTGAGCCTCTGTGAGGCTGAGTTCAAACAAAGTAATGTAATGGTAGACCGCAGGAGTGATGATGTATGTTGGGCTAATTGGGTGGGGACGCATGACCAGGCCAACCCCCCAGCACCTGGGGTACCAGCCTGCATGCTGCTAGTGTGAGGCATATTCCAGAACGGTACAAGCATGCCAACCAATTGTAGAGGGCCACGTATTAAGGAGCTCTATAGTTTGAGAAGCCAATAGCATTTTGTGTATTAGTCTAACACAAAAGATCACTTGCACTGGGATGGGCTTAGTTGTCCACCTGATCTTGGAGACCCGATCACGGCCCTATACCACATAGAAAGTATATGTAGATGTCCCCCTTAAACCTATCACATCCCCTAGTAGGTTTTCTTATTTTTCCATGTAGTATGACGTCACTTATGACAAATTTTTAGTATAAAGGTGTGTTTTTTGTGAAATGCTTTTGAGGGAACTTGTTGAGCAGGCTGTGTGGCATCCCTGATGTCCGTTGTGCTCCCTGTTTTGAAGACTTGTTATTAAAACAGTTAATGTTTGCCAACTTCCTGAGTCAGTCTGATTAATAATGTATGAGTAAGATGAGATGAGACTATGGGACTCTATTGACACGTCTTAGAGAAGTGGGTGGGGTGTGGGATCAAGCCCTGCAATAGTTTGAATCCTTTCTCTGTAGAAGAGAACAAAGAGTTTGACTTGGACACTTCCTGTCAGACTCTGTGCTACAAAACTGTGGAGTCCCGCAGGGATCTTCCTTTTTCCCGCGGCTCTTTAACTTATATGTAAAATTACTCATGGATATCTTGACGAAGCACGGCATACATTTTCACTGGTACGAAGATGACACGCAGGTGTTCATGAGTATACATAATTTAGAAGAGACGTATGAGAAAGTGGATCGGTGCCTACAAGAAATACAGGCTTTGATGTGTACTAATCAGTTACTGTTGAATGTCAGCAAAACAGAGGTGTCTCTATTTGCCTCAAAACACCATTTGCAGGGGGGGCAATTACATTCCCCATGCTTCCTGGGGACACAGCTGAATTTCTCTAAATTAAAAATGTAGGCTGTGTCTGGGAGGATAACATTGGAAGTGGAGCTCAGGTGAGTGTAAATGTGCAAGCAGCATTCCACACACTTTGTTTACTGAAACATATCCTACCATTCATTGCTAATGAGGGCAGAGCGGTGGTTATTGGGACTCTGGTCAACTTAAGTCTAGATTATGGAAATGCACTGCTGACAGGTTTTCCAGCCTATCAGCTGCGAAGATTGCAGGTGGCTCAAAACGCAGTGGTAGGCTGGCATATAGGGTAAAAAAAAATTTCCCCAATCTCTAATTTAAGAAGAGCTTTACATTGGTTGCCAGTAAAGGAGACAATTGAGTCTAAAGTTCTCTGCCTGGTTTATAAGTGTGTTAATAAGACTGGGCCAATATATCTATCAGATATAATCAGTAGGTATGATCCTACTCGACTGTTACGCTCAGCAAATCAGAATCTGCTTCAGATACCATGTACTAGGTATGTGAGAAAGGGGGACCGCAGATTTGGAGTCTACGGCCGAAGAGCATGGAACAAACTACCAAGAGAAATTTGGGAGATCAAAAGCCTCCCGGCTCTCCGTAGGGCCTTGAAGACCCATCTGTTTTGTTATAGCTCCTGGTTTGAGCTAGTGTATTCAATCTTAAATGATTAAGTGAATTAAGGCACAGTCTAATGGAAATGTATACATCTGCGCCTAATTACGATTTAATTTGTCCTGGTGTGCGTTATAAATATACAAATCAAATCAAATAAGATCTGCTTCCCCATCCATCTAAGATACTGTTAACTCGTCTTAAAGGACCTTGACGGGTTCACTTGTGCCACCTGTTTTTTCTTGGGCATGGCTTCAAAATATCCCTGCTCACCATGCAGCAAGTACATTTCAGGCATACCCCCCGGCACAACAAACACCTCTTTTCCAGCTATTTCTCTTTTTGAGGCTGCACCACATCGAATACAGTTGACTCCCACAATACATTTGGTCCAATTGTACACATAGCTCTTCCACCTTTTCCTTTTCATGCCTTCCAGAGAACCTTTTACATGCCGGCTTTCATCTACCCGCCTTTGCTCCTCCGTACAACTACTGAATGTTCTATCATACTCCTCCTTTGCCTCTCTGACAAGCAAAAGCGCATCAATGCCATGAACTATGGCTGTAGGCGCTATACAAATTCAAGATAGCATTACATAACTACATGATGATAGGATGGGCTGTGCTGTGTCATGTGCCATTCTGTGGCATCTTCTAATGTCTTTGGGTTCAGCTGCCCCCCGACTAATGGTCATATGGCAGTACAGCCATTATTTGACACGTGACACATCAGTCTGTCCCTCTGTGACTGACCAAATAGGCATAGACCCACACGGCTATCACAAAGCAGCAAAACAAGCTGTAATAGTCGTTACTGGGTTGCACAAAACATGGGAGAAGGGGGCCCAAAAACAACAACAGAATCCCATGAGCAATCAGTGATACAGAAAGGACAACGAAAGGCTGTTGAACAGTGTGTGTAAAGAGTAGGAGAAGAAGAATGCCATAGATCTCTTAAAACCTTTAAATAAAGGTCCACCCAACAAAATGCATTAGTGATGACATTTTATTTTACTCACAAATTCAAGTAACACACCACAACAACAGCACACGTGACGACACGAGCCTGTGAAAATACCAAATCAAAAACGTGAACTTTGAAAAAGAAACACATGTACAAACACAATGCTGTACATTATGGCCAGCATGTTTCAATCCCTGACAAAGTATGGGACCGTACTAAGAGGTGGACACAGTGTGTGGCGGTCAAATAACAATGCAACCCCACAAATGAAGAAGTTTGGAAATGAAAGAAATGGCCACCAAATATCCCCGATGCATAGTCTGTAAAGCTGTGTGAGTCAATTTCCAATCATATATGTGAGGTTTATATCATGTGATATTGATATGCGTGAAGCTTCTGCTAAAAAGAATAGAGTATTTTGGACAATTTGTGAACGATACTTCCTGTGTAAATCGGGATTTGCTATGGAGTGAAATGCTACATGGAAAGTCGATCTCATTAAAAATCAGAACTATCGCATTTTTAAAAGATGTTTGTGAGCTTGAATAGCACCAGCTTTGAACTTAAGTAGTCTTTATGAAGACTGATCTGTTCATATACAACTCATTCTGTACGTTGTTTTTATCTGAATGGTGCTTATTATGTATTATGTATTTTAATTTGACTTTGATTCTTCTTCTGTTCTGAAAACTGAAATTGAGATTTGTAATCTGTAAATTCATGTTTCTTTTATATTTTGTAAAGGTTTATATGAACCAAAACAAATAAATAAATAACTATAAGCGAGGCTGGTGCGTGCATACCTCTTACATTTCAAATGCCTGCACGCGAGCACACACATACCGAGGTGCTGAGGAAGGCTTGAAGAGAGAAATATGAAATGATACCTTGTTTCCTCATTTTTAGAGTTTTTCGCTGATATCAAGTTTGTATTCTTCACAACCCTGGGTACTCTGTGTTGCATGTTTTCTATTTTAGTCTGCCTCTTTTGTCGTTGGCGGTGTTATTCGATCACCTCAGATGTGTAGCCATGACGTAAGTGCATATTACAACTGTCACAAAAATGAGAGTTATGTGGCAGGCAAATGTTGATGAGAACCATTACACTCATAATAGCTGTGGGTACAACAATGTCGTATATATTGTACAGACACTGATCAACACATCTAACTTTCACCTGGATGAGATTCAAATAAGTGCAGGAAAGTGCACAATTTTCGGAAAGATCGCTTGTGTGTAGGAAATGACGACAGTCATGGGAAAAATATTTGCAATCAGGAGAAATAATACATATAATGTGTTATTTCATTGTTTTGATTGCAAAACGTGTACCATGTGTCGCGCATGTGGGTTCTAAACAAGTTCTTGTTTTGAGAATCGCAACCAATTAGATGTGTGATGGCTAAAATGCAAAGGTTACTCAGGTGTTCAAACATCCACTATGATTGCTCGGCACAAGTATTTCACGGAACAATACCTTCCTAGATCGTCAAACAACACGCACCAACAATCTGAAAGTCATTGAATTGTAATGACTTGAACATCCTATAATAAGCACACATTTTACAATGCACACCACACACATGTGTTTTTCTCTAGACACATGAGTAGGAGAGGCTGTTATTACCCACACGAATGGGGCACATTTTGAAAAAGCAAAAACAGGCCCAACTGGCGCAATCTGTCCACGGAGTAATGTTACCATCGTATTGAACTGTGTTTTTAATCTCCCAGTCATATGTTTCAAGAAATTAAGTACTATTGATGGTTAATAAATGTGATGTTACTAAGTAGCAGAGATAAAGAAAGCAATCATGCGTAGACATTTTGGTGCACATGCACATGGGGGGGGTCGGGGGGTGTCAGTTCCGGGGACGTTCCTCTATTCTTGATGCATGCTAATGTATGAACCGATGCAGTGCCTAGCAGTTTTCACGGGTTTACTGTTTTGCTATTGAAACTCTACAATGTATGTGCCATTTAAAAATGATTATATTACGGCAGGAAAAGCTAAGTGGGAAATAATGCCACCGTGGGATAACTCGTGAGTCTTCAGCCTGGGCATCTATCAATACATTATTATTTCCTCCTAAGCAGACCATGGTGTTACAGTTCTTTGTGGATTGCGTTAACATCGGCAGCATTGCAGCTCTGTACTGGTGACCATGACACAGTCATGATTATTTCATTCCGTCCTTTCAAAGTAAAGACTGACCTCTTTTAAGCATAGGGGTGTAATGAGCGGAGATCACGGTTGCACTTAATGTGAAAACCCATTCAGAGTAATGCAAACTACATACCGTTCATTGGGACTGATGTACACATCGTTTTTCAATGGCAATATCCGATTGAAAAACGCGTTTGTGTATCTGGCCCGTTGCATCTTAAACGCACACGCATCTGCATTGTGTCATTGTGAAAGGTAAAGGACGCTGTTGACACAACTTCAATACATTTTAAAACGTGTTAGTATCATACCCATGTTGCATTCCGAAAGGGTATGCGAAAACACATTCTAATATGTGGCTAAGCTTCAGCGCTAGAGCTTCAACTGAGCATTGCTAAACGTTCAGTTTAACACAATTTTATGATGGACTGATTGCCATTGTGTATGCCCGTTTCCATTTTTAGAGGAGCCTTGACACTATCCACTTGAAGGAGCTGCTTAAGCAGGCATCGATGGCTGCCGAGTTAAGAAGTGATTGCCAAAAATCCCTCAATTGCAAATCCAGTTTTGGAGTTGCCCTGAATTCACAGAGAATTGCGCTCAGCCACTTTACATGCAAAGTTTCAGGTGATGAATGCAGGCTCATCATTTCTGGCAAATTAGATGAAAATTGGCTCTGTCGTTTCAGAGATAGAAATAACAGCTAAATTTACTTTCCTTCATTTTAAATATAAAAGTTCTTCCCGTTGAGCATAACTAAAAATAGCCGAATCAATCAGACGAGAGTTGGCAGAGACGCGTATAGTGAAGTTTCAGATTTCATGTTTTTCTGATTCCCACTGAGTAGATTGGACTACCTCGGTGTACTGCTATGCATTCACAATTTGAACATGTGATAGAAGATAGAGGTGAGCACCATCCATGCACTGACATGTATGTATGTGCATATGTTTGTGGTTTGTAAAGCGCAGTCTCAGCTAAAAAGCAATGGAGCACTGAACAAAAAAGGGTGAGACTATAGATGGAGAAAGATAGGCGGAGGAAAAGTGGCAGAATTTGAAGTACAATTGGGTGACCAAGGGGCGACGAGATGTTCCTTGAAAGAAGGTCTTCAGTATTTTCCTGAAGTACAGGTGGGACAGGGCATAGCAAATGGACTCTTTACTTGGTGTCTCCTTCTTATATCTCTTAGATCAGGAGTTTGCAACATGTGGCTCTCTAGATGTTTTGGACTACAGCTCTGAAGATCCCTCACCATTGACTATTTTGGCTTTGGCTGATGGGAGTTGTAGTACAAAACATCTGGGGAGCCAAAGGTTGCAGACCCCTGTCTTAGATCCTAGTCTGGCGATCCTGTGCCTTCTGGTGTCATGAAGGCCTCCAGAGAGGGAGAGCTTGTGGACCAGCTATGACAGGACTTTGCGTTTTCCGATGGAAATGCATAGTAGGGTGGCTGTTAACACATATGGCATGTGTTGATATACTGTGAATATTGTCCATACGCATAATAAGGTAGCAGTTGAGGCATTTGATCATATTCTCACGCTTCATAGAACAGGAGTAGTTACAGACAATGGGAGAATGCAATCTTAAATGCGAACACAGAAGTACACAGGAATAAGCAGTCAATAATATACAACAATATACAAAATAGTCAGCTATGTACAGTTAATTGGAGCGGATTGGTGCTCTGGTTCATTTAGTACTTGTTGAAGAGCCAGGTCTTCAAAGAGATTTTGAATTTTGGGAGAGATGTTTCTCTCATAATGTGGGAGGGTAGAGCATTCCAATGTCTGAGAGCCAGTATTTTGAAGCTACTGCCCCATGCTTTCTCTCTTTTGTATCTGGGGGTTTCAAGGTATGCGTTTTTATTGGATCTGAGGAGTCTGGTCTGGGGCTTTTTCATGACTGTGTTGTTGAGGTATTTAGGTGCTTTGTTGGCCATGCATTTGTGAGTGATGCTCAAGGCTTAAAATAAGATTCTGGCTTCGATAGGGAGCCAGTGGTGGTCTCTTCTGGTGTTAGAGATATGTTCAGATTTTTTGATGCCTAGGGCTGCTCTGAGGGCCTTTGATGGCTTTTTGGGTGATTATTGCTGATTTGTATGTTTTGTTGGCTTCAGCAAAGGCTAATGCTGATTCTGGGGTATTGTTTTTCTTGTGGAGGTGTTCAAGTGATCTTTTTGTCCGTCTTAAGGCTACACGTTCCTCATTAAACCAAAAGCAGGATCGTTTGTCAAGTCTGCGGGTTTTAGTGGTAATGGGTGCAAGTAAATCAATAGTTTGGGTGAGGCATTGTTGGTATTGTTCTGCTAGATAGGAAGGGTTGTTGGTACCTGGAACCTTATGGGAAAGAGCAGCACTCAAGGCTGGAGTGAGTTTGTCGGGTGAGAGATTTTTAATATTTCTGGTTTCAAAGGTGTTTGGTTTTTTGGGAGTGATGTGATCTGTACTAACATTGTTTATTGTGAAGTTGATTACAAGGTGATCTGACCATTTGACTGGGAGGATGGAGTCGGAGCATGTTAAATGCCCATGTCAGAAATATAAGGTCTTGGGTCACCTGTCATCTATCATGGCTCACTCACACCCATTGAAACTGCTTGCAATCCCTCATTACCAGATTTCTTTTTTCTTTACTCCTCACTGCTTTTTTCTCACAACGGTTTACTTCCTCCCAGGGAAAGACCTCGACTTCAAGAATTCTGGGACCTCAAAATAGGTCTAAATGTAAAATTCAAATGAATAATCTGTATGATAGGTGCAACATTTAGGTTGAAGACCAGACCACCTCATTTGCTCTATCAATCCTAAATGTGGTCCCTCCTCTAGAACATCACCAACATGTGAATGCTCTAACTCACTCCACCAGACACACCCACAATCTGTTCATCTAACCTGACCAATCCCCTACTTCATTTTTCCTTTACGATGGTTCAACCACTCTGGTCAGACCTAAATACAAAATTAACACAAGAAGTTCTTCGACCTGCCTTTAACCTGCCTTCAGCCAAAGGCACAGGACTTCCACCAGGTAAACCACCCCCCAAATCCTTTTCATGAGCTCAGCGTCAGCATCACTAGCGATTTAGATACAATTGCTCCCAACAAAAGTATAATCATTTGTTCCGAAGCCAGCATGTTATCAGTTGTATACTGACGAGACAGGAGGCTACCTTCTTGAAGGCTGTTTATTCAAGAAATTATAGCATAGTGCAACCTGGTACAACCCCCAGTCATCTATCCAGTTCCATCTGGCTTGTCCCGAATAACTGCTGCAAATGGAATACATTATAAGTGACACGTATGGAGTTCCTATAGTACACACCCAATTGCTGCTCACCTCAGCCACATTGGAATGCATACTGTTAGGCAGAATTGTATGCAGTAACCCTCTGGGACCACCACATACAATTAGGACTACAAGTGTAAGCAAAACCAACCTTTGGTATAAGTCTGTACTGCACAGTTTAGTGGTAGCAGGGCTGAGCAGTCAGGTTTATCTCAAGGGGGAATGTGAGCAGTACAAGATATTACACAGAGGACTTATAATCACAGTGGTTCAAGTAGACACTTACACTCAAGGCTTCTTGGTAAAACACTTATTAGTTTAATATACAATCATTTAGAAAACATTCACTAGAAGGATGCCACTTAATATTATACACAAATATACTTCAATACAAAACCAATACATTTCTGAGTAAATTAGGCTCCCCTGAAAAAGGGGAAAAATGGCATTAAAGTTACTTTAAATGGGAGTAAAAAGGCACAAGTTAATAGAATATATCACAAATACTTTCTTAGGCAGTGCAAATAGTTTCAGTTCACTAGAGGACTCGATTCAGTTCAATAGGTCAAGGCCAAAGTCAATGAACTAGTGTCTAGGATAGGCAAGAGCAGTTCTTGTAGTAAACGGTAAGGTCTTTGCCAGAGTTCTCAGAATTAGTTTGTACGAAAAAGAATCATATGTTGGGTCACATGCTGATTAGGCCTGCACGTTGGGAAAGTTCCATGAACTTTCACTGCGAGAGATGCGTTCTCTCAATCGGGTTGGCACAGTACCTTAATAAGAAGCAAAAGATGCAGCTGAAGACGCTGGTTCCTGGCAGTTCCTGCAGATCTCACTGTTCCTGATCCTCAGTCATGGGGGCAAGAGGGAGGACATTGGGGGACTCCTGCACTGCATGGGATCATCGTAAAACGCGGACAAAATGGAGTTACTTCAGTTTGAGTAGCTGTAGTCAAGCACACAAGCTAGTATCCTTCCCCCTGGTTAAACCTAGCCAGCTCAGAGAATGGTATCCAGGTCCCTTTATGAGTTGTTTGGTCCCAGCAACTCAAAAGAAGAAGTCATCCTTGAAGGGCTTCAGAGTCGGAGTGAGCTTGGCGATTCGGAATTGCAGCTTGGCTTCACGGGCAAACCAACAGTCCAGGAGTTGCAGCAGCTGTCCTCTTCCAGCTCGTCTTCGGTTCCTTCGTTCCAGTGGTCTACTTTGCTTTCCAGCCCCAGAGACTTGCCTTTTAAACAGTTTTCTCCCTTTCATACCAGCCTAGCTGCCACTCATGCAGCATGGTGGCTGTCCTTGCCGGACAGTCAGCAAGCCATTCACGCCAGAGTGCATTTGGGTCTCCTAGGAGACTAAGCACAGGGAGTTTCGGGCACCTCCCTCACTTCCTGCCCACCCCAGACACTCAGACGCCAGAGGTGGTCTTCAGTCCTGAAGCCTGCCAAAGGCACACGAACAAAGGGACCAAACCTGGTTTGGCGTGCAGAGACAAACTCTAGAAGGACCTTTCCAAAAAGTAACGCAGAAAAAAGAAGACCGGGACCCAATTAAACAAAGGGGCCTAAGGCGCCATCTTGAAAAACATGGCACCCGTGATTTTTAGCTACCGGTGTTCGCCGTTGGGAAAAATCATGGTAGTTCATTGTAAAACCACTGCCACCAGCCTTTTCAATAGGAAAGGGTAGCATTTGACTGCTACATGAGTGTTTAGACATACTAGTACTATGTAACCCCTCCAGCACTCCATTGTAAAATTATGTGTGCTGGATCTATGAATTTGCAAAGACTAGTAAAGTCAATTTCATTTTACATTCTCTGGGAAAGAGTAGTTTATTACAGAGAAGGTATTTAAACCTTTGGGAGTCTCAAAGACATTCCTGTGTCACTAGACTAAAGGCGCTGTGTAACACACATGAAAAGATGATGCCTATGGAGTTATCTAAAACCCCATATTCAAAGAACACAAGTGTTCAGTGAGGCATATGAAAGAGTGGGAAAAAAGGCTCACACTCTTTCCAGGTAAATAAATCAAGTCCTCAAAATCCAGCAAAGTTGCTGGGGGTCTCTAAGGTCAAGGGAATTAGCACATTTATGAGAATTCACCCTAACCATGACAATATAGGTTGACCTTTTATACACCTATCCCCCAGGCCAGATTATAGAAAATCAGTCCTAACACAAACCACCTGGTTACAGAGTTGAACTCTGTAGAAGAAGAACAAACCAATGCAATTCAAGCATGCAACCCCTAAAGAGAGTTACCACCAATAACCATTAAAATATCCCCCTGATAGTGATTAGCATCCACTAGCTATCATTTCAAATTAGGGAAAAAAACACAATATATCCCTGGACCACAAACATAAAGAGTGGAAGAAATTCCATAAAGCATGTTATTTGAACCTTGTTCGTTCCCAGCCGAGGGTTCCCTGCACTCTTGTTAATTGTGATTCACTGAGGGTAATACGGAAATTGGGTCTCATTATGAGCTTGGCGGTTGCTGCAAACTCGTATCACTGTTTCCTCCGCCTGATATCACGCTGCCACTGGGATATTAGTCCCGGCGGTCTGGGATATGAGGCGGCGGAAAGTGTAAGTCCCATTCCTGACTCCACATCGAATGGGGACACGAAAGCACCAGCACCATTGCTAAAGGTGCCGGTACTTCTGTGAAAGCCATGCCTGTAGGGGCCAGTGCCCCCGGCAGGTCAGACCTGCAGGGGACAACAGCCTCTGCAGTCATAGTTGTAGTCTGGCGGCTCGGAAAGTGTGCTGGTACGTTGCTACCGGAACCCTTATTTGCAGACGAGAGACTCAGAATGAGCCCCATTGACTCCTTGCTCACTGTGCCTTAAGGAGGCTCAGCGTCTCCTCAATAAGTAACCCCTACAAAGCCAAAACCTGTGTCTGGGATTAATGATCATACTCTTGTTCAGAGGAGAATTGCCTAGCGTTTCAGTGATGCACTATTTCTGTGGGTGGAAACAGACTGATATGCAAATGGGTGTTCTCCTCTGTGATTGGTGCAGTGAGCTAAAATGTGGTTTTAGACCAGCCTGGGCATATATAATGTCACAGAACAGGTTATTTGAACCATGTTCATTGTCACTAGAGGTCCCCTACTCGTTTGTTAAATTTAAAGCAAAGCAACCATTGCTGGTGTGCACAGATTTGGCCTCCAGATGAAAAATCTGGGAAGCTCTGGATTGAGTCAAGAGGCTAAAATATTGTCTGGCATATTCCCCTATTACCCCAACAGTGCTACAACACCCCATTATATAACCACCAATTGCTACAGTCCTGAAAGTGATGTCAGTTAAAGTGTGTTACAGCAATTGCATGGCCTGGTAGATATTCTGGTGTCACTGATCATTTCCTCTCAATGACAGAAGTACCGCAATTCATTGACAAGTCCCGACAACATTCTCAACCTGGTTGCTACAAGCGGATTGATGTACTACAATGCATAAATGTATCCCAGTCTGGGCTAGGATACGGCACTGTACCCAGTCCACCAGAAGGACCTCAAAGTTGAATTCACTTTCTAGTCATTTCAAGTAGTTTGTATAGTAGATAGGCAGGTAGTATTTTCATTTTGAATTAAATATTTAAAACAATAGAAAAACAAGACAATACATAAAACATTTTATTATAAGCTCCCAATCTATATCATCCCATAAAGTATTCCTAGCAGCTTTCCAAGTAGTTGTGATCCAATATATTTTATCAATAACATTCTTTAGTGTTAAATACACAAAGACAGAAAAATGTAAATACATACATTGGCCCTCATTAGGACTACGGCGGAAAACCATGGTGCTATTAGCACCATGGTCGATGCCGGAGTCCACCATGGCGGAATGGGGAATTACCACCCCATTCCAAGGTTGGCGGGGCAGTAATTCCCCATGCCACCATGGCCCTTCCCCATTCCCATTTTTGCCCCATAGGGCATAATGGGAATGGGGAAGGCGGTAAGTACGGTACCGCAAATTGCAGTACCGTACTTACCTCGAGAGTCCCTTTGAGGGCCCCTACTTTAACGGCTGGTCTAGACCAGCCGTTAAGGTCGGGTCCCGCAAAGGGACCTCGTAGTAAGGTGTTAAGGGTTTAACAGCGCCGACACCTTTTACGGCGCCGTTAACCCCTTAACGCCAGAGTCCTAATGAGGGCCATTGTCTGTTCAGCCATGGATAGTTTGAAAGCTCTGATTCTCAATGCATAAGGAATACAATGTTTAAGCTTCCAGCAAACTCACATCAATGTTCATGCATATTATACAAATATGCCACTCTGAATTGCATACAATCAAGGATTCTTGAAAGTGGTATGAAATGGCTCAGTACCACTGATGTGGATATGGGAGGCAGGCCAAAATGGGGAAGGCTTTGTGGGAGACCACAGGCAGCGCCACAGGTTCGGGCCAGGGAATTAACAGACTGCAGTGAGGGTGCACAAGTTAAGGCATCATATTCTTTGCAGAAATCAGGAAAAGGTATATTACAGGCAGAGAAGTAGACTTGTTACCAGTAGAATATGTTAGGCACATTGGACATGGGTGATTCTCTGCAAACTGCTGTGGGAACAAGGCGGGGGATTGATGGCAGGCATATTAGCTATACACACCCAGTGGCATGGGATCGGGCAGCCCGCTGAGTACCCTTGGATGCAGCAGAGAAAGAACCCCCAGGATCGAAAGGAAGGTTTGGAGAGGGTGAAGTTCAAGTGGGGATGCTGCTGGGAAGGAGGAGAGAGGGAAATAGAGAGACTGAGGAGATGGGAGGTAGGAGAAAGAATGAACAGCTGGGGAGTGGTTGAGAGTGAGAATGGAGAGTGAGGAGGGAAATAGCAGGTGGCGAGATAGTGGGAGATGGTAGAGAAGGCAGCTGGTAGAGAGGGTGAGGGCTGAGAGAAGGGGAAAAGAAAGAGAGAAAGGAATAGAGAGAGACAGAAAGAGAGAGTGATAGACAAAGATGGAAGAGAAAGGGGAGAACAAGTGAGAGGGAGAGAGGAAAAGAAGAATATAATTCACGAGAGAGCAGGAGAGAGCAGTAGAAAGCAGGGGCAGAGGGGCTAGGAGAGAGCAGGGGCAGAGCGGGCAGGAAAGCAGGGGCAGGGCAGACATGAGGGAGAAGCAAGGGGAAGTAGAGCAGAGAGGCCAGAAGGCCTACTGGTGGAGACATAGAGCAGGCTGGGGGCGGAGGATAAAAGAGGAGAGTGGAGAATGAAGACAGGGAACAAGGGTACCTGCTAAATGGGTACTCCTTAGCTTCTCTGTCCCAAACCCCCACATTCAGCACACCACACCACCACCAACCAAAAAGCGAGGGAGCCCAGGTCCTCTGTCCACTTATAAGGCTATTGCACCACCCCTTCAGAGCCTGCACAAACCCAGGAACACAGAATACAGAACTTGTTTCTGGCTGTTGTCAGGGTGGCCGAAAGGGAATGGTGGATCATAGGGTGTAGGACAAGTGGGCAAACCAGCTCACACCCATCCCATAATTTGTGGTGACTTGACAAAGGGGAGGTTATTTTCAGGGATTAGGACAAGTGTCCATCCAGGGGCAATCCCCCCACCCATTTCGAAAACAGGGGAGAACTAGTTTATGTGTGGTTCCCAGGGAAGGAGAGATGGAAATTACAGGGTGCAGGGCAAACACAGTTAGGGACAACAGATTAAAAGGGCAGGCCAGATTATTAGATTGCTGTTACTGGAGGGTAGAGGAGGTTTTGAAAGGATCATCCCTAGGCTGCCAAACTGGTTTCTGGTTGTTCCTTGCCATGGCTCAGTGACATGAATGAATGTGGAAATTACAGGGCACACATATGGCACACATATGGTCAATGGCAGCACACGCTTCTGAGATAGCGGACATCGTCCAATCTGAAAACCTTGACTTTTTGGCAACCACGGAATCTTGGCTTCATGTGGCGGCTGGCCCTGCACTCTCTATTGCCATACCTAATGGTTATACTATCCTTAGATCTCATAGAAAAGACTCAAGAGGAGGAGGCATTGCCCTTATTACCAAAACAAATCTACCCATCAGACTTATAACTCCAATTGATACCAAATCATGCAAACTCAATACAGCTAAGCTCACCATCAACGAAACCCAGACCCTTACGATTCATCTGGTTTACAGACCTCCAGGCCACATTGGTACATTTGAGTAAGACATTTCTAACATCGTATCTATTAACCTAAAAAATACATCCCAAGTACTAATACTAGGAGACATGAACCTGGGACTTAATGACCCTAAAGACTCACTGGCAGCTAGTGTGACAAATACTTTAACGGAACTAGGATTTACGCAAAGAGTGCTTGACCCCACCCACATCAAAGGGAGAACGCTAGACTGCGTGGCAGACTATAACTGCAATACCAAAATATCCTCCATATCCACCCAGATCTGGACGGACCACCACATGATCTCCTTCTCCTTAGGCACAGAAAGACCTATTCTTATGCCTGCACCTCATGCCCCTTCTGTCCTAACTAGGAACAAAAAGAATATTACCCATGACAACTTACCCCCTCTGATTCTCCCCACACTCAATGCTCTCCCAGCTCACATGGCTCTGGATGATTTAGTTAAGGAATTCAACCAAATTATGGCCTTCTCCCTAGACTCAATTGCACCTTTAAAAACTAAACAAAGTAAACCTAAGGCACACCTTAATTCCTGGTACACACCCCCAACTGAAAACTCTGCGGAAAGAAAAAAGACAATGCAAAGTATCCTGGAAACTACTTCCATCGAAGGAAAACAAAACCAACCTCCTCACCATAACAGCTCGCTATAAAAAGGAAATACTCCAAGAAAAGAGTGAAACCTATAACACTAGAATAGCCCAGGCTAAATCAAGTACGAAGGAACGCTTTGCTATACTTAAAGAGCTTGAAACCCCAATCCCCATAACTGATAATTGAACAAAAGACAAACGTTGGTGCTCTGACATTCAGCATGCACAAGTTATGACTTTACAAACAAAGATTGCCAAGAAAAAAACATCACTTCCAGGACCTCCCCCCATCTCCCTCCTCGGCTCATACAAAACCTAACAGTCAGGACGTCCCCTCACACTTCAAGTTCAATAAAGCCACTATACTTGACATGGAAAAAATTATCCTATCGCTCAAACCTTCCAATTGTAAGGGAGATCTTTGCCCACCACAACTCATAAAGGATGCCGCTAGAGACCTGGCCCCGTTCATCACTAAACTGATTAACGCCTCTTTCTCTTCTGGCAAAATCCCAGCTAACCTCAAGGAATTGTGGGTGCTCCCACTCCTAAAAAAACAAACACTGGACCCAGCGATCCCCACCAATTACTGAGCCATCACCACTGTGCCATTCTTGTTGAAAATATTAGACAAAATGGCCTACTCACAAATCCAAAAACACTTGGAATCTAATTCTCTATTGGGCTCACGTCAGTCTGGCTTTCGGCCCCAGCATGGAACTGAAACAGCCCTACTAGAACTGAAGTCGCAGATCAACGAACTCAGAGACAAGGGGATCTCTGCCCTCCTTCTCTTATTAGATCTATCCGCTGCATTTGATCTAGTTGACCAGGGAGTCCTATATAGCCACCTTGACACAACCTCCTACTTCTCAGCGGAGGCTATAGTCTGGATACAATCCTTTCTCAGCAATCAGACCATGAGGGTTTTCTCCCAGACTGCAGCTGATGACCCCATCCCTGTTGCATGTAGAGTGCCTCAGTGTTCATATGTCTCACCCACCCTTTACAATATCCTCACTAAGCCCCTTTTCGATGATCTGGTCACCTACACTAACTATGCAGACGACACCCAGATCCTCCTACCTCTTTCTGGTGATTATGACAAGGATTTGGCCTTGGTGAATAGGATTTACCTCATCATCCAGGCATGGATGGCTACTCACGGTCTATGCCTGGATGACGACAAGACTGAGATCATCATCCTGGGCACTACTGCATCCCTCAACAAACTAAGCCCCAACTACTCTGCCTTCAATATTGATAATAACACTATCTCGGTGGCCAAAGAGGTGAAGACCTTAGGATTTTACCTAGAGTCTGCCTTATCCTTCAATAAACAAGTCAACGTGGTGGCCTCCTCCACAGCTTATATGTGTAAATTAATTAGAGCTAGCAAACCGTTTCTATCTAATAATCGTTGCATCACCTTGGCCCGAGCACTTGTCAAAACTGGATTATTGCAACGCATTATTCATAGGTGCTAACAAACACACCATCAAGAAAATCCAGACCCTGCAAAATAATGCTCTGGGAGCCGATTTAGGAATTGCCAAGAGAGAACACATCTCCACGACTAGAAGAGCTAATAATTGGCTCTCCACACTAGACAAAATTAAGATGAAGGTTGGAACTTTGACCTACAAATGTTTGAACAATGCGGCACCAATCTACCTGTCAGAAAGGTTCAAGAAGAAATCTTCAACTAGTATCACTAGACTACCTAACACTAATTACCTTGCCGTTCCTAGATATAAGCTGTCAAGAATCGGGGGCTGTAGCTACCCAGTCAAGGCAGCAGAATTGTGGAATTCACTTCCACCCACAATAAGAGTTGATCAGTCCATCCATAACTTCTGCAAGAGCACCATTAAGTGGCTCAAAGACTCAGATCTCTAATATGTACCAGCTACTGTACTGTTCTGTTCTGCGACTGTAAATATTGTCTGTAAATAATGGCCTTAATATGTACAGCTTTAGTCCTCACGCTATGCTGTGCTACTATGTGATACACACATGTTTCTGTACACCCCTCCTGCAGGACTCCATGGAAATGGGGATTTACCAGATCTGCTGCCTGACTTTCCGCTCCACTGGGCCTTGTAATGTTTCTGGGTTGGTGGCAACCCGCCGGTGGCACTAAAAGGTTACCGCCAACCTCATAATGAGGCCCCATGAGATGACTTATGGGCCAGTGTGTGATAGGTTAGAGAGCCTTGTCTTAACCTCCCGCATATGTTTGTATCTTATTTCTTTTTGTTTCTTGTAAAGGAGTGGATTTGTCATTTTTGAGTTTGACAATTGCTTCTGAGCAGAATGCAAGACATGTGTGAGCCCTTGAATACTGTAGCTGCAGTAATAGCAGTGTTTTCATATCAATGTATTGCACTTAAGACACACATTCTTTGTGTCAACCAGCTTGCACACAAGCTTGATAAATGAACACATAAAGTGCCCCCCTCAGCTGGTAGCCAAAGTTTCAATGCCACCTAATGGCAGCTTTAGCTTGCTGCAAGGGAAGGTACACAATGAAAATCAAATGGCATTGTTGCATACTTTACTAATGTAGCACAGAGAACTCTACACATTTTCAGGGCTCATTTACGCTATTTCTCAGGTTTGGCAGGCAGTCCATGCCTCTGTGATATTTATTATTTGGATGTACAGTACATGGCGTTAAGAAGAGGTTTTTCAATTTTTCAATTTTTCTATTTCACAGACCCTTTGAAGACCCACACCATGCCCCACTAGCTGTTCAGCAAACCCATATAGTGTAAGAAATGCTTTGTTACAATGCAATAGGGTATTTTGTATTTGTGGTTTATTGATTGTTACATAACGCTTTTGCCTAAGTGCTGCTCAGAGTTTGGTACGCATTCATGGTAAACAACAATACATTAATCAGAGGACAGTAAAAAAGTGGAAGGTTAGGAAAGGGTGGAAAGAAGAAGAGGAACAAACAGCAAGTGGAATGGAGTTCTAAAGTTTAGATGCAAGGAGAAAAAAGGAACACTAGTGAGAAGGTGCATTGGGGTTTGGGTGAGGGTAAGAGACAATAATGTTGTGAGCACAGGTCAGGAAGAGGAATAAGGAGAAATCAGAACAGAAAGATTAAAAGGGGGCCCAGACCATGAGAGGATTTAAAAATGATGCAGCAGAAATAAAAAAGTAGCTGATAATTATCGGGACAAAGGAAGAGAGAGTGAAGAGAGGGGGTGATAGCAGATTAAGGGGAAATTACAAAATATAATGTGACTAACAGAGTTGAAGACTGAGCATAGTGGGGTGAGGTGAAACAAGGGTAAGCCTATGAGGAGAGCAGAACAATAATCAAGATGAGAGACAATAGAGGACCTAATGACAAGTTGTGCTGTACTGAAGGACAGAAAATGGTGGATACGATGGATGTTTAATGTGGCAGTGACAGACATGGGCAGTTTGTGAAATACGAGAAGAGAAGGAAAGTGAGGAATCAAAGATGGGACTCAGGTTACGAGCAGAAGTCAAACAAGCTATCAAAGAAGCGGAAATTAAAGACAGAACAGAGGAAAGGAGGGGGTGGAGAATATGGAGGAAAGAAAAGAACCTCTGTTTTAGAGCAGTTTATATGTAAGAATCACAACAACATGCAAGATTGGATGACACGGAGGCAGGCTGATATGGAGGAATTATGTGCCTCTGAGAAGGAAGAAAAGGAGGAAAAGATCAGGAAATCGCTTTCATAGAAGTGAGAAGAGAGCTTGATGGAGTTAATTAATGAAAAAGTGAGTAATAGTGTAAATAGAGAAGAGCAAGGTGCCTAGTACATAATTTTGCAGGACACCGAAAGAGAGAGGGTTGGGGGAAGACATGCCCCTTCCCATTAAACAAAATAGGTGCATTCAGAGAGATAGGAGTGAGACCGAGTGACTGAGTCAAAAATCCCAAGGCTGTGAGGCCCGAAAGCATTGTAGGATGATCAAACATAGCAAAGGCTGCAGAAAGAGCCAGAACAATAAGAATAGAGGAATATGTGTTGTACTATGGCCGTGAGATGTGAATTAGTGATGTGCAGAAGATCAGATTTAGTTCAGCGGGCAGAACAAAAGCCAAATTGGTTTGGTGGAAGAAGGGAGGGTAAATGCAGGTATTGAGAAACTTTTATGTGGATGATTCCTTTAAGTAGCTTAGAAATAAAAAGGAGAAGAGAAGAGGTAGAAATTTAGCAAGGAGAGAAGGGTCACAAGAACGTTTTTATGAACATAGGAATGATTGTAGCATGTTTAAAGGATCCTGAAAGGGTGGAGGCAGACAAGGAAAGATTGACGAGGAAGGCCAAGTAGGGAATCAGAGAAGGATATACCAAGGCAATATGAATGGATGGGATGGGATGAAGAGGGGGTAGTTGGATGGGCACAGGCAAGAATGTTATCAGTGACAGAGTGGGCAGGAGCAAAACAGGCATGAAAGGTAAAAGATGAAAAGGTGTGAGAACTGATTCTGAATGGAAGAAGATGGGTTTAGGAGATGGAACAAGTGGATGGAGAACAGAAGGAAATAAAGAACATGGCAGGGAGAACTTGGAGGTAAAAAAAGTTGTCAGAGTCGAGGTGCAGTGAACCAGAGAAGTCTAAGGGTCAGCAGGAGGAAGGTAACACAGGCAGTTAATGACCTGGTAAAGGCACTGATGGTGTTCCGAGGGGCAAAAGGTGAGCATAGTAAAGTAACATTATTTGGCGCAAAGGAACAAGGAATCATGGGAAGGTAGAGGGCCGATAGAGAAGCGAGATAAGTGATTTTCCAGATTTTCTCCTACCTATGTTCGGCACACAGATGGAGGAATGCACAGTGTGGAGATCCGAAGACAGCCAGGGTTCAGGGGGTTTAACAGAAGGATGGGGAGAGGAAGAAGATTAAGAGAATTTGCAAGAGAGTCAATAAGAAAAGCGGATGCATGCTTGAGAAAAAAAGTTGATAACGATAATGAGGAGGGTGGAAAGAAATGAAAGAGGGAGATGAAAATATCTAGGATCATGAAGTAGAAAGCAGACAGTTCATGGAGAAGGGACATGTTTATTTGGTACGGAGAACAAAAAATAATTTAGGACATGGTCAGATAAATAAAAAGGAGCAAAAGATATGGGTGAATCAAATAGAATAGAAGAACATTAAGGTCCAGAGACGAACCAGATGTTTGAGATGGAGGTGTAGATAGTGTAGTGAGAGAGAACAAGTTGAGAAGGGAGAGCAGAGGTTACAATGAGTGACTAGAAGAAGGATGCAGGTTAAAGATCCCCAAATAAATGGAACATAGAGGAACAAGGGCGAAGAGTGTAGAGAAGTGCATCAAGATCATCATAGAAACAACTAATAGGACCAGGAGGATGGTAGCTAGTGAGTACAGTAAGAACACGAGGTTTAGAAAAAGAGGAGAAATGATATTCAAAAGAATTGGAAACAGGAAGGTTAGGAGGAGAAGGGTAGATTAGCCAGGAAGTGTGATAGAGTGTGATAGAGAATACCAGTCCCCCAACCTCAACCAGTAGTACAGGGAGTGTGGGAGAATGAGGTGAGAGAGGAAGATAAAAGAACATTTATTGCTGAAGTGAGCCAGTTTCAAGGCCTGCCGATATGTTGCACATTCTAAATAAGAAACTAGAAACGTGTTTAAACATAGAGGTAAAGGTGTCAGAACAGAGAGAGGAGTTAAATAAGCCAGTGAGAAATGGAATGAGAGACGAATAGACCAGAGGGATGAGATAAGAAGGAAGAGGATCACTGAGTCTGAGAGAGGGGAGAAAGAGCTCATATGTACTGAAGGTGAAAGTGGTAGTAAAGGAGTACACAGATGAAGGTGAAATAGAATAGCAGAGACGAGAGATTTTAGATGAAAAGTAATTAGTGAAATCAGAAGCAGATAGAGGAGAGAGGGAAGCAGGGTCAGAAAGGAAGGTGAAAGGATACAGTTAACATTCAGAAAAATCAGTGAGGCAGGTAAAAAGATCATTGAAATAGTATTGTTTAGAGGAGAGAATCATAGACTTATAGAGAGAATGGCGCGAAGACAGAAGATCAAGATCAAAGGTTGCCTTGGATTTATGCCAACGCCACTCTGCCCTATGCATGGAGTGACAGGCAATCCAAGGTTGGAAGGGTTTATGAGAGGGAGCAAAACAAAACAGATAAAGAAGATCTAGGCTATTAGTAAGGCTCGAGGAAAGAAGATTAGGTGCAGAATAAGCAAGTAAAGAAGAAAAGACATCAATAGAGGGGAGAAGAAAGGAGAGTGCTGCAGAAAAAGGAGAGTTTTAAAAAAGAGCAAAGATTTCGGCAGAGAATGGTTGAAGAGGAGCGGGAAGCGGGAGAATGTCAGAGAATGAACAAAAAAGCAAGGAGAGAATGATGAGAGGAGTAAAGTGGGAGAGCAGATAGAGAGGAAAAATTAGGAATAGAAGAGAAAAGGAGATCAAGCGTAAAAAATGAGATCAAGAGATGGAGTAGGAAGTAGAAAACGTGAAAAGAGTCAAGAATAGATAATAGAGGATCAGAGGAGTGGGATGTAGATACATTGAGGTTAAAGTCCCCAAGAAGAAAGAAGAGAGAGTTAAGAGGAAGAAGAGCATACATATAAACATCAATATTGTCACAGAAGGAAGAAGGAGGGCCTGGGGTCATTAGATGTTTGGAAGATTTTGAATACATCTAAACCACTGGCATTTCTTTGAGAAACTTCCGGATCATTGTTTTTCAGCCTGCCAAGCCATTAAAGAAGGGGTAAGACCATATGCAAACCAAGCATTATCTCAATCGAAAAGGGGCAATACACCCCAAGCTGATAGGTCACATTCATTTTGCACAAGATCACAATCAACTCCAGACTAGTCTCTGCATCATTGCCCATCAACAGTGAGTTGTAGTTTGGGACTCTAGGTATAGCAGTGTCGGGGCCCACATCTGAGCATACCGGTTACACTTGGGGTGATATTTGCCAAACAGAAAAGTTATGACTATAATGTTTTTTTTAATAAATATAGGCCACTGGAATCTATCTGGCTAACCCTCCAGACTATTGTCTATGACAGTGTTGTGCCCATGGGGAATATAAACATCATCTTAAATTGAATTAGTAGTTTGTGAAATGCCATTATAAATATACTGGTTGTCCTATTATATGCTTGATTAAATATATCAAGGAAATATTTTATATACCAAGTATATTTGTTCTTTCTACATTATTTCCTTTACTAAATGTTATGAATCAATTACTCCATTGGATGCCATATTATTTTCAGTCACGTCAGTATGTATTGGGAGTCACTTATAAGCAATTAAAAAAAAGCAGTGAACTATTAGAGATGAAAGATAAACAAATAGAAAATGAAAGGCCCAAACACCCCTTGTGTGTGTTGCATTTGGTAATCAAATGTAAGTGTAAGTAAGAAAAGCAAAGAAAAGAAAGCACGAAAGTCACACAAGTTCAGGAAAAGAAACCCGAAAACATGCAAGAAGAATTGTATACCACTACATAAAATCAAGATATGTTGGGAGAAAGTGCAAAGGTCCAAAATAGCACCATGAATTTACACAAGCTGGGGTGTTTGGAGGTAGCTGCATAGTCAAGAGTCATTAATCTACAAAGCCTTGTTTGAAAGGCCATGATGGTGTGCTCTTATGAACTTCATACAGTTATATTCCTGTCTGATAAATCAGGGTTTCCTTTTTCTATATTCTTGCTCCAGCTGTCCCAAGAGTTCTTCCAGCATGGGGGAGACTCTTACATGTCAGAGTGACGAGCTTGTCGTCCATTAATGATCATAGATATATTCTTGGGTTGTTCCTGTTAAAGAAGAATAGTTAGCTAAATCCACTAGCTCCTAAGCTGCTGCCTTGACTGTTGAAAATGTGTCTATGCTCTACTGGCGTATCTTGAAGTGCTAATAGTCTGGAGTGATAGAGTAACTTGGTTTCAAGGATATGAAGAATCTGACAGCTATTTTGGATGAGTTGAAGTTGGTGAACACGTTGTGTCAAACCATTTGATTAAAGAAGGTATTGTAAAGGCATGAACACTGAATGTGGAAATGAAGGAACCTGAGGTACCCTGCATGTCAGCCTGGAGGTGGTGGATTTGAAATCTACACTTTCAAAAGGGTGGTAACAAAGGCAGTCAGTTAGGTACTTTGCTGTGATGTTATCTATATTCATAAGATTTTGAAGTATCAGGTGTAAAGGCATCATGAAGTAAGACAAAGATAACATACTTAAAGTTTAAAATAAGATCTTTTTTTAAATGAAATGTCCGGATAGTAGAAGGCCTAACTTGCCCTATGCTAAGGTGGGATTTCCCTACCTGAATGAAACTAAGTCTCAGTCAAAGAGTCCAACTGAAAAGTCTTTCTGTGTCCAAAACCTATCCTTGCCCTCACAACTAAAACTAAATGATGTATAGGGATGTCAATGATGAAAGACATAGGGCCTCATTACGCGGTAGGAGGTAGCGATGGTGCTGTTAGCACTATGGCTACCCCCTTACCGCATACCGGGTCCGGGTTCTCAGAATGGGTACTTACCGGGTCATTCCAACCTTGGAGGATCCAGTAAGTCCGCATTCTGAGAACCATTCCCCATTCCTATTTCAGCCCCCATAGGGCTCAATGGGAATGGGGAAGTAGCTAATAACAGTACCACAATTTGCGGTACCGTTATTAGCTCTGAAGTCCCTTAGCGGGTCCCGTCCTTAACACCTGGTCAGACCAGGCGTTAAGGAAGGGACCCGCTAAGGGAGCTCGGAATATGGAGGCAAGGGATTATCGGGTTCCCTTACCGGTGCCAGTAATCCCTTACCTCCTACCGCGTAATGAGGACCATAGTGTTCAACATAAGGTTCTGAACTTTGTCCATCTTTTAGCTTCTTCTTCAGCTTCCCTTTGCCAAGTTCAAGAAAGTTCACAAAGTTCTAATATCACCTTTTCCTAGTTCAATGCAATACAGTTCCACACAATCCCCGGGGCTCCCTTGCCTAAGTCTCAAGTAACACAGTTCAAAGGCAAAGAGATCTGGAGGCTCTGACCTTAAGACAGCACTTGTAGTCAATCAAGTCTCATGGTTCCCTTCCACAAGACTTCAACGTAGCATCCTATGATTAGCCCCATCAGTTTGCTTATATTGTTTCTCCTTGGTCTCTTTCACAAGGTCTTTTAGTTTTCCTCATTTAGGGTTCACTGGTCTAGGCGCAGTTGTCAGACCACACGGTCCACCAATCACAGGTTCCGCAACCAGGAAATCCCAAGCTCTCCAGTTCACACAAGTTAATCTGCACTTGTTCCTGTGTACAAATTCACATTCATTTGCCAAGTCTCGGCCTGTTGACTTCAAAGTTTCCTGGTTTCTCCCCCATTAGCCTCTTGGCTTTGGCCCTGATTGTCACACCTCTCTTGCCAGGCTTTGCCTTTGTCGCAATGTTTCCAGTTATAAAGTTCAATTTCTTGTGGTGTGGTTCATACTACCTTTTGTTACACTTCTTCACACTTGCACTATTGTCTGCATAATGCTTTTCAAAGGGGTACTTACCTCTTGGCTTCTGTTCAGCATTAGCTTTGCCCATCAAGCATAAAGTTATGTATTCAATATGCCTGCTTTGGCTTAAGTTCAATTGTTTCATTCAGTTCCATATTCAATACATAATCTTCACATTGTTTGAAGTTTGTACACAATTTGGTATTCAATAAATGCAGTTCAGCATTGTTTAAAGTTTGCCTTAACAGGCACTGCGTTACTGACATGCAGTGCTCTAGAGGCGCTACGGCTCTGAGTGACTTCCCCAACACTCACCAGTCTCTGGCTTCCTCTTCAGCAGCTTCAGCTGCCTTCTTCTTGCTTTGCCAGTCACCGGCCCAAGCGAGCCCTGCTCACTCTTCTGGTGCTCTGTATTTTTTTTGGTTTTAAATGTTATTGGACATGTGTATGGCGGCTATACACTCGTGTTTCCAAGCACCACAAGACAAGATGGTGAAGGAGTGGACATGGGAGTCACGAAAGTAGAACAACAAAAACGGTTATATTGGCCTCGTGACAATCCTACCATGCAAGTGCTTGACAAGGTAGTAAGTGCAAAGAGGGAAGGGATAGAGGGAGAAGTGCAGGAGTGGGGTGTCCCCAGGGAGGGGCAATGGGGGAAGTGCTGGGCAGGCCAAGGTGGCAGGTGCCAGGGGAAAAGGGAGGATGAGTGTAGTTGATAGGGAGGACCAAGTTGGGCTAGCCCCAGAAAGGAGCCCGAGGGCAAGTGCTCTAGCAGCCACCGGTATCTCCACCTCTTCCACACGGATGTGGATGGTGCCCTTTTCTTCCTTCTTTCTCGCAGATGCTCCTACACACAACCTAGCACGGAGTGTCCCACTTCTTTGGCCTTTTAATGGGCCACCTGGCCTCGGGCTAGACAGTTTTTCTGGGAATCAGCCGGTATCCTGGCTTCCTGTCAGGCTCCACCATTGCTGCATCCTCACAACATGGGGCCCTGGCAGCTTCCACAGAGGCCTCCCTGTCTCTCCCCATTTTGTTTCACTAGCCTCCCTTTATATACCTGTAACCCTTCAACAGGTTACAGTTGTGGATACACCATCAGACTTGCCTGAACCTAGTTAAAGGGACACGCCTGAGCCTCACAGTTCTTTGCAGGCATCTTCTTCATCCCAGTACCAAAGTGGTGAAATAAAGGTGCAGTGTTCATTACTCTGTCTCCTCTTCTTTGTCCCAGTACTTTCACATGTCAAATGTGGGGAAGTGAGGGTAGCTGTTCTACAGTAGCCTACAAAGGCCGGGGGAGGGCTAGGTTGTTCCTCTGTTTCTTTTGTTCTGTCCCTGGTATATGTCACCCTCATAAACTGGCTTACCACTTGTTCTCATCTCTGTGCTATGGTACAGGCACCCTTTGTGGGAATGTGTCCACCATCTGTGAACACTGTGCCTCCCCCTACCCCTCCGCTGCAACTAGTATGCTTGTATTCCTCCCCCCACCCCTCTGCTGCACCTAATATTCTTGTATGCCTCCACCGCTCTGCTACTCCCAGTATGCTTGTATGCCTCCCCCCACCCCTCTGCTACTGCCAGTATGATTGTATGCCTCCCCCACCCCTCCGCTACTCCCAGTATGCATGTATGCCTCCCCGACCCTTCCGGTACTCCCAGTATGCTTGTATCCCTACCCCACCCCTCCACTGCACCTAGTATGCTTGTATGCCTCCCCCACCCCTCCTCTACTCCCAGTATGCTTGTAGACCTCCCCCACCCTCCGCTGCACATAGTATTCTTGTATGCCTCCCCCACCCCTCCGCTACTCCCAGTATGCTAGTATGCCTGCCCCCACCCCTCCGCTACTCCCAGTATGCATATATGCCTACCCCCACCCTTCCACTACTCCCAGTATGCTTGTATGCCTCCCCCACCCCTCCCAGTAAGTGTGCGTAGATGCCTGCCAAACCTAGAGACGTGCTTCATGTTAGTGCCCGTTGATTTCAAATTATGTACTAGTATGCACTTGCCACCCTTAAACGTAGGGCTGGCCTCATGCTATTCTATGCTGACTTTAACTATGCATCCATGTGTAGCTGCCATCTTTGTACTCTGTGTCTGGCACCATGCACTTACCTATTGACTACAACCTTGCATGTATGAGTCGTTGCCACCATGCAACTTGTGGCTAGCACCTTCTATATGTATACTAGTTTTGACCACGCAACTGTTTTGTAGCTGCCGCCATGTAAGATGTGGCTGGCACCATGCTCTTGCTTACCGATGTTGACCACACACCCTTATGTAGCTGCCACCATGCAAGAAGTGGCTGGCACTTATACTAGCCCTCCAATCTATGTAATCAATGCTAAGCACTTACTGTAACTTTATGAAGCAACATGTATGTATGCCTTCAAATGCACTTATGTAACTAAGTAAGCCTTCTTAACAGTACTGCGATGCCCGAGGGCAGTTGACGCTCTACAAATGCAAATCAATCAAAATAAAAATCTGTAAATGTGCTAGTAATTTCTGATCAAAATTGACATCCCAGTTCTTAAAATAAATATAAATACATATACATTAATGCCCCTGCTCTTCGGTACAGACAGGGCCAAGCTAGGCTATTTTCCAGTTAAGTGGCAGTGTGTTGGCTTGGGTCATGATGCTGGTTACTTTCACTATTCTGTTGGTTGGACCATGACAATGCTTTTTTACAGCTGTGCACGCTATGTCTGGGTTAGCCAAATCGTTTACATGTGATTTTAATGAATAAATAAATAAGAACCTAAAACAATGAAAACAACACTGATTCCCCCCCATGTTTAAAACCGTATCCCAAACCCCTCCCCATCATATTTAACCCCTTACCCCACCCCACAAATATTTTATTTTTTTAATCAGTATTTTTTCATTGTTTTATATTTGTTAAATATTCATTCTTATTTTGTATTCATTATAATCACTGGATACACCTGAATGAATGAATTAATCTATGCGGCTCAGGAATGGCTCCTTAATTGTCAGCAGGGAGGATCCTCTTTGTTGGATTATATAATCTTTTTTAAGCAGTTGGCAGAAGAGACAACTTGGCCAGAGGAGACCCATTCCATTCTATTCCAGAAAGTACTCAGAGAAGACCTGAAGGACGAAATAGCCAGAATCCCACACTGAGCATCTTACAAAGGCCTTCTCACGATGGTGCTGCAATTGGATTTTCTCTTGTCATAACAGCAATTGGAAAAGAGGCATGCAAAACCAACTACTCATGTTACTCCCCAAAAGCTTAAATCCCACCAGAGGTCCATGAGGACATTCCTGAGCCAATGCCATTGGGGTCTGGCGGAGGTACATTATCAACAGAAGGGAAGTTGAACAGGTGGAATATCGGTCTGTGTATGTACTGTGGAGCCAACTGGAACATTGTACATGGGTATTCTCTTGCCCCGAAGAAGAGGTCAGGAAATGACCACTCCCAGTTATGATGGGAACCATGTCTGTGAAGCAAGTGGACTGTTGCCAAGTACGCAGGGAAAAAAAACAGCATTGTGCCAAACTCTTAAATCACTTAGCGCTGTTGGTGATATATGTCGAGCTCACTTAGGATTCCTCTGTCATGGTTTTTGGTCATGTCCTGGTGGATTGAAAAGGTTACGGTTCCTGCGATAGAACATGGGAATTTGCTGCATATGTACATACAGCTAGTCTTATCAGACTATTTTTCCATCTCCACTCCTACAAACCTGGTGCTCATGGTCTTGGCAGGGGGTATACTGTCTTGACATAATGCAGCCTCTATTTGCACTGGACGCCAGGTACCACATGACAGTATCAGATACACTGCCCCTTCCATGATGGCACTCATAAGTGCCCTGCTGCATATTTCCAGTTCTGGGTTATCAGTGGCAGACCCAGGGCTCAGCATCTTCATTGATATGTTGAGAGGAGACTGTTGTGTGCTTTTTGTTTAAGTCCCATTCATTTTCTTCTCTGCTTGCCTTTTTCCCTCCCTTGCCTTCCATGAGTTTCTATGTGTCCCCTTAGTAGCCCTTCCTGGTTTGCTTTCCTCCATTTCCTGTTCTGCTTTTAAAACCATCCACTGAAGAAATCCAAAGCGAGTGACGGGTTGCCTCAGGAGGGAATCAGATACCTTTCCAAATACCATGGAACATACACAGTACAGAGGCAGTCATAAAAGGTGACAGTAGAAATAGAAAGTGGTGGACTACTAATGTGATCAGCACTGACATACCCAGCATCATCAGGCCAGATATTTCAACATTTAATTAATAATTTACTGCCAGGGGATATTGGAGTGAAGAGGGCACAGGATCATATATGTCGAAAAAGACATCAAAAGCTGAAGAGAGTGAGCCGCTTGTAACACCAGGAATATGGGAAAGCTTGGATTTGTGGTCCAAATTGATTGGTTAGGAAGACCCTGGACGTCTTCTTGTAAATCTTAAACAAACCATATGACACAAATGGAAATGGAATGCATACAGAAAACCTTATGGCAAAAGAGAAGCAGGTGCTGCCAACATCCTAACCACAAGGCCATGAACTAGGCAAAATCATTAAGAGCAAGCAAGATGGACCCGCAGGTCCTCCCATTGATAGACTCACTGCACACACTGATAATTAATGTGCAATATCCTATATACCTTTTATAAATAACTAGCAAAAAGTACCCTTTCTATGAACGGGTTCTGTGGACGGACATGACAGAACTCTCACCAATTGTTTAAAATCAATGATCCTGTAGGTCGCAGTTCCAATTCACTTATCCCCTAATGTGCTTTGCACTCTGAAGTAAACTGCCCTGCGAATGGGTTTGTGTGGCTGGCTGACATACCCCAGAGCAGAATTTGGGGGGAGGTGAGAGTTGGTGTGATGCTGCACACTGGGCCCTACTGTGCTCCATCCCCACCTGTTGCTTCACCCTGGCATGGTGCAGTTCATTGTGGGGCATTGCAGTGCAAATGTCCCAAGAACCGTGCATTCTACGGTTGAAGACCGGTCCTTCATAACCACATTGATGTTTTGCCAATTTCAGGCAACCGTCTCATGTGCGAAGATACTGAAATCCAGGGAAAGGGATGGTGTGTCGAAATGTTATGTAGCCAATGATGTCCAGAGAGTCCTAACAGGTAACTATGCAAAATTGTATGCAGAGTGGTGAACCGGTGTAGATTTGTATAACGAACAATACTATGTCAAGCCACAAATCTGCAAACAAATTTTAACTTGTGCTGAAATTCGGGAAAAGGGGCGGGTTGTCCAAATGTCATGTAGCCAGTATTGTCCACAGGGTCCTAACAGGCAACTATGGAACATGTGGTGCAGATTGGTGAAACAGTATAGAATTGAAATAGGAACACAATTTTGCCACAAACACAGCCACCCACACATTTTCACTTTTATAAATATACTAGCTTAACTACCCAGCTTTTCCCTGGAGTTCAATTCTCAGATATTTAAATCTCTGATGGTGTGGTGTGGTGTGGCGCCAATGACCTCTGCCTTAATGCCAGTAAGACTGAGATTCTACTCATCGGTACTCCCACTCCCTCCTTCCCTGTAGCTCTCTGGCCTGCCTCCCTTGGCCCCCTCCCTGCTCCTACCTGCAAGGCAAAAAACCTTGGGGTCATCTTCGACTCCACACTCTCCTTCTCTCCTCATATTTCTGACGTCGCCAAGAGGTCACACTACCAGCTGCACCTCCTCAGAGGTATTCTTCCCTTCCTCTCCTTCCCCCAGAAGCTCACTGTCTCCCGAGCCCTGGTTCTCTCGAAGCTGGACTACTGTAACAGCCTCTATCTTAATCTGCCTGCCTCCACTCTCCGCCCTCTGCAACTCATCCAGAACAGAACTGCAAGACTTGTCCTTGGCCTCAAGCCCGGGGACCGTATCTCTCCAGGACTGAAATCTCTACACTGGCTCCCAGTGGCTGCGAGGATAAAGTTCAAAACCCTCTGCATTGTCCACAAGGCCTTCTGGGGCCTGGGTCCTAAATACCTTCAACTCTCTCTTCCCAAATATCTTCCTTCCCGAGCCCTTCGCTCCTCCGCCTCCAACTCCCTCAGGGTTAGCCGCTTCTCGAAGCAACGAGCTGGGGGTAGATCTCTCTCCGCGGCAGGGGCCTCCCTCTGGAACAGCCTTCCTGCCTCCCTGAAACTTGAGGAGAACCATCTCCGGTTCCGGAAGCACCTCAAAACCTTCCTCTTTGCTTCTGCTTTCCCTCTCCCTCTCCCCTGCTGAACTGCTAATTAATTTTCACTGAAACTGCACTGATCCTGCAACTGGACCACTCTAAACGGCCTCGGTCCTGGGCCCTGCCACTCTCCACTTGCACTGATGCCCTGGAACCCCTTTGCACTGCGGGACTGTCTCTGTATCCCTACAGCCACCCCCTCCCCCAGCACTTGTTCTGCACTTACCTCACACTTGCCACCAGCTGGTCCTATTTATTTATTTATTACGTACGCCACTTACCTTGTACTGCACTTTTCCCCCTCCCCTTCCCCTTGCACTTTTTCCCACTCCCCTACCCCTGCACTTGCGCGATCTGAATGACACCTGGCCTAGTAGGATCGTTGTCTGTCTCCCCTTGTCCCCCCCTCCCTGCCTCGTCGCGCCTTGAAACACTTGTGTATAGGCGCGTTACAAATACCATATCATATCATATCATATCATATCATATCTGATTGGTAAGTCACACTTCAGTTTCTTCAGCAGTTTCATTGCTTCATTTTTTAGCAACACAACTTCTCACATCAGTAAATCTCACTTGAGATTCTTCAGCAGTCTCATTGCTTTGTTGTTCAGCAGCACTAAGACTCTTAACAGCAAGTAATGTTGTGTTCAGTTTCTCCAGCACTGTCTTTATTTTGTTTTTTAGCAGCATAAATTCTCTGATTAGTAAGTCTTGCTTCAGGTTCTTGAGCACTTTCATTTTTCTGTCTGAAAGCATGTTGAATTCGATAAGCTTCATGGTCTTGAGATCTACCTTTTTTCAGAATGTTGTTCATGTTTCAGCTTTTGATGTATTCTTTGGATTCAGGTGCGATTAAATACTTCTCCCTTTTTTCGTGCCATTTATGTAAAAATATATTTGTGGGATTTAAGAAAAAGAAATAAGTCCTGTTGTTAAACATGGAACCTGATTCAAATCAACTGATTCAACTATGTCATGTTCAAATTGTAGCAAACTTCCATTTGATGTCATTAGGGTGAAATACCGGTCCTTTACACAATTTTGCAATAGGAATTAATCTGGTGTTGTTTATGTTTCAGCTTCAATGCGTGATGATGAGCACTTGCTGCAAATGACCTGTATTTGGCGATGTAACACTCCAAAACGTAATGCCGAAAAACAAAGCCGAAAAACCAGAAAGATTAATTATCTCGGGAATGGGATGACCTATTGAGCCAGAAATAGTTGCATTATTTTCAGCAATGAAATAAGGAATATGCCATGCAACATTTATGACACCAGACCTCACTGTTCATGAGGAATTTTGGCCCCAAAAATGTCACATTCAAACCCACAAATGCACAAACAAACATGACTTTGTTTTATATGTGTAGATAGACGATCTATATATGAAAACAGATGACTTGGCTTCAGACTGAAATGGAAAGCTATTTAAATATACGATATGACAGAATTAAGTTCCACCGGAGGAAGTGGTGGTGTCCAATCGAGGGATGTGGGGGAAGATACGGGGGGGGGTTCTCTCTTTAGGATGTAAATGAAGATTAAGCTGTGATTTGAAGAGGTCCACAGTTGTTCTGGCTTTGATTGTTATGGGCAGTGGGTTGCAGTGGAATGGGGAGTGTAGGGAGAAAGAGCAGAAGAGAGAGGAGGCACGGGGAGGTTGAGTGTAGAGGAGGATCAGAGGGAACAAAATGGTAAGAAAATTGAGACTTGAACAGAAAGATATGGAGAAGCAAGACTATTGATAGCTTTGTCGACTAGAAGGAACTTCAAAAGTGAACTGTTTTGAATGGAGAGCCAACCAGGATGTTGTCACTAGGTAGAAGTTGGGGAGGGACTTGGTAGGGTGTAGAGAGTGCACATAGCAAAGTTGAGGACTTTGTTTAGAGGGAAACATAGTAATGCGGAAGGCCAAGCAGCAGACTTGAGTAGTAGTCAAGTTTGCTAAACACAAGGGTGTACATCTGAGTTTTTGAAGAGTGGTTTGTGAGAAAAGGATGCATTTTCTGAATGTTGAGGATGTTATTAAGAGCAGCAGTGGTAGAGATAGACTGGGTTCTATGTAATAAATGATGCCTGGAAAAAAAGTCACCAGGTGGGCAAATCTTTCTTTCCTGCATCCCTAAGAGCTTTCTCACATATATTATAGGATGGGTATAATGTACTATTATATATTCCAGTCAAGAATATTTGGGGCAAGTGTTTGATTTTCTCAGGAGTGCACATTTTGGGAAATGTCACCCCATGGTGACCATTTCCCAGGCAACTTTATCACTGGATATCATAAATTGTTGTAGTCATAGGTCGCTGCCAAAAGGACCCCAAAATTGCAAGCCTTGGATGAAGGTGCAAGAAGGTCAGGCGGGAAGGAGATGGGAGAGGGAAGGGTAGGTATGGCATTTGAAGCCGAGAGAAAGACATTTCTGGGGAATTCTGCATTAGGTGGCATAGAACCATCCAGTGTTGAATTGCAGTGAGACAGATTGTGATCCATTCTGAGATGTATCAGGTGAAGAAGGCAGAGGAGAAACATATTGGAGTGTCTTCTGCAAAAAGGTGTTTAGTAAAGCCAAATGATGTGATTAGTCTTCCTAAGGCAACGGTATGGAGGTTGAAGAGTAGAGGTCCAAGGACTCATTCTCGAGGGGTGCCAACAGGGAGAGAGGTAGGATCAGAGGTTTTCAAGTTTCAAGAGATTTTAAACAATTAACCTTACAGGTAGTAGGTAATCCAGGCAAGAACAGATTTGCTGTAACACAAGTTCCTGAAGAGTGTGGAGGAGACAGGAGTGGCCAACAGGGTTGAAAGCAGTAGAAATGTCCAAAAGATTGCACATGGAGAACGTTTGGGGTGATGAGCATTGGAGAGAAAATTGGGCACGCATGAGTGCAGTCTTGGTGGAGAGTTTACCATGGAAGCCATGTTGAAGTGGATCTCCAAGCCCATTATCATCAAGGTACTTAGTTGAAGAAGGAGAGACATTGGGCTGTAGCTTGCTAGGATGTCTAGATCCGCAGAGGGTTTCTTCAATATAGATGAGACAGTTGCAGATATGAAGGAGGCTGGACAGAGTCCAGTGGAGAGAAAGATATCAAAGAACAGAGGGAGATAAGGGCATGTGATTGAATCTAAGTGGACCATTTGGGGATCAACAGGCCGATAGAAGCACAAGATGGGTTGATACTTTGAATGATGGGTGCTAATGCAATAGGAGAATTAGGGGGAAATAGTCAAGAGTAGAAGAGGTAGGTGAGAGGTGGTGGACAGAAAGAGGGTTGGGAGGGAAAATGCTGTGAGAGTGTAATACATTTTAGAGATTTTATATGAGAAGTAGTTGAAAAGTAATTAGCAGAAAGGAAGAAGGTGATGAATACTGGCTTAGAGTGGTGTGAGCAAAGATTGGAGGGTTGATTAAAGTTTGAGGGGGGTGATTGAGAAGGGAGCAGATTAGGTTTGTGAAGAAGGAGGATTTGGTATAGTCCGGTATTGTGGTTAGGATAGCAATGGTGTTGTATGCAAGGAGTGAGGCAGGTGTCTGTAATTTGTGCCAGCAATGGTGTATGTTTGTTTTGAGGGTCAGAATTTCAGAGGTGATCCATGGCTGATGACGGGAAGGTGTGACTGTGCGAGCAGGTTATTATTGGACAAATGAAGTCATAAGTGCATAGTGACAGTCAGAGAATACACAGTTAATGGAATGAGACAGGAGAGTGGTCCTCATTTCATTAAGGAAAGGGGAAAGATAGCCCTGCCTAAATTTACTCTTAGTCATTGAAGAGATGAGATGGGGAGTAGAAGGTGGAAGGACAGAGATTTTAAAGAGAACAATGGAATGATCAGACTAAGTGGGTCCAATACAGAGATGAGAGGAGGTGAGAGGAGGAGAGTGAATTAGAGAGAAAGACAAGGCCAATGGAGTTCTCACAAGCGTGGGTAGGCTGGTCGTGGAGGGAGTAGAGAGAATGGTCTGATAACAGGGAGCTACGTACAAGGCAAGTGGCTGCAGAGAGCATGGGGAGGTTAAAGTCCCCCGCTATGGGGATGTCAGTAGGAAGTGACTCAAGGAAAAGGGTCTGATCTGAGAAGAAGGATTTGAGAGGACCAGGGGTCAATAAAGACCCAGAACTGTATGAGTAGTAGATGGGGGGGCGGGGATTGAATTGCAGCATATTCAAAAGAGGCAGCATTCATGTCAGACGGGGTAGAGGGGTTGTGACAAGTTTTGACAATGGACTTATTGATAAGGAACCACACACCACTGCCCTACCCAACAAATTCAGGGAATGTAGGAAATAGCAGAGTCAGTGTGGAATATAAAGTGTAAAGTCAATCAGCATACAGTTAATCAGGCAGGCATTGAAGAAATAATTTTGTTTTTTAGGTTCCCCAGAGTATTTCCCACTCAATAAGTCTTGCAACGGGGGGTCCATCGTAACATTACCACGGGAGTGATAATTTGTCACAAGATCATGTTCTCCTAACTTAATGTTTGAACCTCCAGTGTGAGGTACTGCCCAGCACCCCAGAGTCCAGTAGGTTTTGCTTGGACTCAAGCTCTATTTGGAAGGGCAGCTACCCTATAACTTTGGCACACATGTTTTTCAGCAATTATTCATAGTTCCGTAAATTAGTGAATACATTGGTGTGCATTGCAGCTAAGAAAATGTTATATTTTATATAGTACTTTGTGCATATACCTCCAGATTCTAAGGACAGTAAAAATCACTGGGCCTCATTACGACCCTGGCGGAGTGGGTTTACGCCAGCGTTATTCGCGGCGGACCCGTCCGCCCTACTACGAGTTCCCGTAGCGCCATGGAGCGTTTTCCGCCTGGTTTTTCCGGGCGGAGAAATCCATGGCGCCACGGGACCTTGTTGTTAATTACGCCACCGTATTTTACGGTGGCGTAATTAACGCCTTCCCCACTCCCATTATACCCTATGGGGCAAAAATGGGAATGGGGAAGGGTAAAATGGGGAATGGGGATTTACCGCCCCGCCAAGGTCGGAATGGGGCGGAAAATCCGCCAACCCCCATGGCGCTATCGGCAGCTTTCCGCCGTGCTCCATGGTGCATTTTGCACTGCGATTTCCGCCAGGGTCGTAATGAGGCCCACTGTCTCTATTATAACCCTCTCATGGTACTCAATTTCTCAACCTGGTGAGGATGAGGGTTAGAGTTTACCCAACCAGAGTTTTGAGCCCATGTCAGACACCATTGTTCTGTTCCTAAGGAGAGCATGTTAGGCTTGAGCTATTTGCCCATTTGATATCATGGTGGGTTATTTCTAATAGGAAAATCTTATGTGAGTTAATTTATGGATAAATCCTCAATTAGTAAGACATTTGATGAGATCGGGGACAGGAGGTAATGGAGGATTACATACAGCCTCATCACGGGCTGGTCGGTAACTGTAATTCCAAATTTTTGGTGCAATTATCGCCGGCACTATTACTAAGCTGAGGGTAAATCAGCATTTTTGAGGCACATTTACCCTCAGCTTAGACCTTGAGGTAAATGGTGCCAGCCCTAGATTGGGCGGACCCTTAAATGTGGTGGTAATAGCGTTACCGCCACATTTAAGGCCTAGCACACAACTCATGATGAGGCCCATGGTGTTATCTTCAAGACATGTTATCATCCTGCCTCGTTTCCCTTCTTCCATTCCTTCTCACACCCCAGCGTATACCCATCAGCATGTGCTGTTGGTAACATACTCATAGATTGGATCATGGTTATGGTTTATATTCCCCTAAAGGGGTAAGGGAAGAAAGCTGATTGTTTGTTTTGCAAGCTAGACACTCCAAGGGATTGTCTATCTAAAAGCACATCACATCAATTAGTGAACATTTGGACACATTGGGAGTACTGAGAATTACAGCTTGGTAATCCCCTGTTCTGATCAAATGAATAACGTCTCCTTAAAACTTTGGACCAATAGGCACATCCTGTGGCTCTCCACCTTGGCCTGCTGTAAATTTTTATGATGAGACCCCTCAAGATCTGGAGATTGATGTGGTAAACTGATTATACATCAGACATTTTGACTGATTGTTAAACCTGTGGTGGGCTAACAAAATAAGTCTACTGGACTAATATGAACATTTCATTTTCAAAACAATGATTTTAGGGCACACACTTAATATTGCTGCTATTGTCCCTAAAATCTATCTGAACAGCATCTCTATTTTAGCAGTGTTGCTAAGTTTACTGTGTCTCTCATTCTATGTCATGTTTGTAGAATAGGACATTACAGCTAGCAAGCCACACATTCAACCAGGTCCACCCAAGAGCCCACCCTGGAAGTTCACCTCCATTTCAGACCCAATGAGCAATGCAACATGTGGCCACAAATCAGCTCAATATGCTTTCTGCTCAAGAAATGGTGTCTTTGTCGTAGAGGGCAGTCATATTTTATGCATAGCTTTATCAACCCAAGGCAGACGTCTCTCATGAATGCAGACAACCACCACATACTCATTAGGGATCATAAGCGAGGTTAGGTCTAACATGCGTGTGATCATACCATCGGGGTACGTTTAGCAAACACCATCGATGTTATGGAGGCTTAAAAAGCATTAATAATTCCTTCTACTGAAATGTGACAGTAGAATAGTACATTTCAGCTAATGATCCACACACACCACAACACCACCAAGTTCCCGTCCCTGGAAGTTTATTTGCAGTTAACTTGCATTGAGTAATGCATTGTTTGCATATAAAGTAGTCAAAAAGCATGCATTTTGTCGAGCAAAAAGCCTGTTTTATTGGAAGTGCTACTTTACACATAGGTTTATCAATCCAAGATAGACAGTTCTCTAGGAGGCAGGCACACACATATGTGTTTAATCATCATTAGGGATGATCAGGTGGCCTAATTTAACACCCTTGCCATTGGAAGATTGACATATATTAAGTATACATCATCAATGTTATTGTGGATTTAAAAAAACAAAAACAAACTTAAAATACATTTCTACCAGAAATGTGAGTAGCCATTTGAGCTAACAAGCCATGCCTTTCATAATACCACCCCATAAAAACCCTGTTAGATCACCTCCAATTTAGAGAGAACGTGCAATGCATTGTGGGCATTCACATTAGCTCAAAAGAAAATGTAATTTTATGTTGGGCAATGGAATGCATGTATTTATTTGAACATGTCCCTGTCATACTTGTGAGACTTTTGTCATTAAGCAAAACTGTGCAAGGCCATTTTTCTATAGATATCATGATCATAGAAATCCTACTCAAACACATCAGAGTTACCGCAGAAAAGTAAGGAAAGGGTTTGCACATGATAAACGCATTCCACCTATACTGAAAATCTGCTTTTAGAATAGAAAACCGCCTGTCCATCTAATTTCCCAGCAAAAAAGCAGAATCTACTTCAATTCGTGTGATGGACATGTTTCACACAATATCCCTGCAGGGTCTGCTGTCAAGCAAACGCAACTGCAGTTCTGCTGCTAAACGCAGTTTGGTGTGTTATCCCTCAGATGCAAAGGAAACAGTGGGTGGGGTTCATTTTGCCTAGAACGCTAAAAAAAAAATAGACCGCTAAGAGAAAGCTTTTTTGTTCTGTGGACTATAGTCATTCCAGAGGAGCAACACAACTTCAAGGGAACGCATACGATACACACAAAAAGAAAAACAGAGCACTCAGTCCCTTTTTCCATATATTAAACCCCTGTTTTGAACACGCATAAGGGATACAAATGTTCTGAATATAATTGGAATAGAATCATTTGGTCATTCAGTCCTTGCTTTGATCTTCTTCCTCGTAAATTGTGTGTTTTGCACGCGTTCCATCTAGGGCTCGCATTAGGTAATGTATGGGCACACCGACTGAAACAAGACACTACGTGGAAGTGGACACCCTGCCTCCCCATGCAAAGCTCTGCAGAATTGTTCAGGTCGGTGGTGCCAGCAGAACAGTGCCACTCTGGCAAAACACATGCGTCTTTTCATTTGTTTACATTGCTACATGCAAAAATGCATTTGTTGAAGACATACAATATTGTTTTTTTTTTTTATTTGGATTTATTGTCATATGATCAAACTATGATCTTTCACGAAATGTCTAATATCATATAACAGACAACAGTAAATCATCTAAACCTTCAATAATACATATGAAAGCCCAATCTATATTTCAGTACTAACATTATGTCAAATTCACATTTAAAAATCATGTTCATTCCGTTAGCATCTCCAATGCCAATAATCAAACCATACAGAATTATCAGTTAAGTTAATTAAAAAAAGCATTATTTGGGTACATTATTACAAAGACCTATATCATTTAGCATTCTAATCACTTTGTTAGTTAAAACGAGTTAATTTCCAGCACTCAATCTGGTCCACATGTCCTCCACTAAAATGGTTTCACCTATCATAAAAATGCGGCCCACATATTTTGTCCCAGCATCCTGTTATTGCGGACATTCTACTAAAATACGTTTAAGTGTTTGTACCATTTCCGGATTTTTACAATAATCACACTTATCCTAAACTAATTTGCAATTATTTGATCGAGCAGATAACATTTCTGGTGTAGGTAAAAGATTTAAGGGGGATCGTAAAAAACTGTTCTCGAAAAAAAAAACATTCATACTGTTTCAAATAATTTGGTAAAAATCCTAAAGGCTTATCTATTCGTGAAAATGTGGAAGACATAAAATATACTGTTACTTGCCTAAAAATATACACTGCTTGACAATGGGGATGACTTTTTTCCCCAGAAAAAATACCCTTTGATCTCTCTCTCTCTCACACACACACAAACAGGGTATGTTGATCTGGTGATCACACTGATCTTCCATATCCCAGCAAAAGAGGCATGGGATGAAGCAGGCATCATGTCAGCCATAATAATAGCTTGAAGGAAGTGGGGTTACTGCAGCTCAAATAAAATAAGCTCTTGAACTATGTCACCCATACCTCTGCTGCTATCCAATCCCGTGACCTTCTGCGAGGAAGGAGCAGCTATCACCTGTGATTCACTTAGCCTAGCTGTCAGCCTATACCCAGGTCTCACAAGGTAGGAATGCTGGGTACTCTAGGCACGGCTAGTTGCTCAGGGAGCTGAAGTACTTCCCTCCTCATGTGCAGTGCCACTCACCCCTGTTAACCTTGGCACTCCACATCATTTGAGGTCTCACGTGGTAGGGTTGATGGGCTCTCTAGGTACTGCTGGTAGCTCTGTGGGCTAATTCACTTCCCTACCTGTGCGTGCTACCCATCTCCACTGTTAATGTTATGTTAAGTTATGTTATACACATTTATAGAGCGCACAAACACCCGAAGGCACCCTGCGCTCTTGGATGAATAAAGAGCTACCATATAACAAAATTAGAAAACCGATGTTTTGAGCATACGTCAAAAGGTAAGGTGATCAGCTGTCATCCGCAGTGGCAGGGGAATAGCATTCCAAGCCATGGCGGCAGCCACAGAAAAGGCCCGGCCACCAGTACGTATCAATCTAAACTGGGGGACCTTAACCAAGAAAGCAGAGTGGGAGCGGAGACATCGTGTAGGTACGTAATGGGGAACTTTACTTGAATATATTCTGGCCCAAGGCCATTGAAAGCCTGATGTAACATACACAAGGATTTGAACAATATCCTCTTGTCCTTCGGAAGCGAGTGGAGCTGCCTCAGAAGAGCGGTAATGTGGGCTCCAATAGGAGGCCGAAGAGTAGCTCTGACAGCGGCATTCTCTAGTAGCTGTAACTGGTGAATCACATAGCGGGGCTGGGCAAGATACAGTGAGTTACAGTAGTCTAGACCACTCAAAACGAGTGCTGCTACCACCTGAGTGCTGCATTTTTCTGACACAAAATGGAGTATCTTCCGGAGTATGTGCAGCTTAAAATGACCGCTCTTACATACTGCCGCAACCTGGGCATCCATAGCAAGAGAGGAGGAGATAACAACCCCCAAATTCTTCAAAGATGCCACTAGGGACCGGAAGAGGGCCAAGGGAGGCTGGGCAGCACTCTTTGGTCCAATAAAGGAGAGGTGAGGTGGTACCGACCACCAATACCTCTGTCTTGCTACCATTTCATTTCAGCTAGTCCGATGACATCCATTCCCCAACCTCCTGAAGACACAACCTAAATTGACTGGCCGTATTGGCATGGTTAAGGTCAAGACGGCCATAAAATACACAGGGAAATTCTGTAATCCACAATACCTCCAAAGCTGGTGTTGTGTCCTTTCTGTTATCTACTGTAACTGTAACACGCAAAACAGAAACTGGACTAAAGGCTTCACTAGAGCCAATTTCTTTATTGCACCATCAATGCGAGCCCTAACACTCTCCCTAAGTGGGACACGCTATCCTAACCCTGCATGATGTTCCTCACCCTAGAACGCGTTGTGCACTGACTAAGGAGGGGCAGACGTGCGGACAGGACTCACCCTATTCCTACATACAATAGGATAATTCACAAACAAACTTTGTTTACCATGCTTTTTGAACCCAATCTCAATTCTCACACAAAGCAGTCAAAATTTGCAGTTCCGGGAAACCGTGCCCCCGGCTGCCCACTTTGGTCAAACAGGCAGGTCACGTGGGACTGGACATCTAACTTCAGACCATTTATTTGCCCTCTGTGAGGTGTGCCTGGTTGGCCCAAGTCCAGTCTAAAACATCCACGTGGATAGTAGCGAAACGCTGCGAGGACAGCGTTTACCTTGCACGACATCCCGCGGCGAAAAAGAAATGAATTAAGATCCTCTAAAAAGTATCAACATTAAGAACTGTTACAGAGGACGCCAAATTTTTGAAAAACGAGATGACTTTACCAGAAGCCAGAGCAAGCATCGATATAGATGTCCTGGTCTGATCATCAGAAAATTGCCCCAATAACCTTTATGCCGAATGTGCCTAACCATTGCACATACTACAGACGAACAGAACATGCTGAGTCTACGACTCTGAGGGGCGCACAGATTGGGTCTAAGAAAGAAGTAATGGGTCCTGAAGAAGATGATATACGAAAGAAAAATCCATGAAACCGGTCGACCAGAAATGTGGATGTCACCTGAACAAGAGTGACACATATGAGACATGTGCAAATTTGATAATGGAATTAATGTTGTAGATACTGTATTTGGTTTTATGTGTGAATCATGCGCTCTCACAAAAACTAATTGGGTGTGTACTTCAGAAAGTGAAACACAGCGGGAGTATTACAACTCGTAGAAAGTGTGATATTTATATTCTTAAATGTTATAGACATTGCACTTGGGCCAACCAGGCACACCTCACGGAGGGCAAATAAATGGTCTGAAGTCAGACGTTGAGTCCCACGTGACCTGCCTGTTGACCAAAGTGGGCAGCCGGGGGGCACGGTTTCCTGGAACTGCACATTTTAACTGCTTTGTGGGAGAATTGAGATTGGGTTCAAAAAGCATCGTAAACAAAGTTTGTTTGTGAATTATCCTATTGTATGTAGGAATAGGGTGAGTCCTTTCTGCACGTCTTCCCCTCCTTAGTCGGTGCACAGCGCGCTCTAGGGTGAGGAACATCATGCAGGGTTAGGATAGTGTGTCCCACTTAAGGAGAGTGTTAGGGCTCGCATTGATGGTGCAATAAAGAAATTGGCTCTAGTGAAGCCTTTGGTCCAGTTTCTCTTTTGTGTGTTACAATAAGGTCAAGACGGACCAGAATTTGGGTGTCGTCAGCGTTGGCATAATAGCGGAAACCATGGGAGTGAAGGAGAGCCAGAAGATGCCTAATATACAGGTTGAAAAGAATCGGGGTTAATCTCTGACACTGCACAGAATGTGAAGGCAATCCCCCAGGGTTGGAGCTGGTGGTGTATCTCTTGCTTGCCTGCCTTCCAGTGTCTTTACATGTTGCTTTCTTGTGTTCTTGTATCATTTATATTTCTTCACCCTCTGTAAACAAACACCATGCCGCAAGGCATTGGTGAAGAGGCACATGCCAAAGGCTTGTGTAATAAAAACAAAGGCCTGTGTATCGTCGAGTGGCCCATGGCTCTATCATTTTGCTATCGCTGATCGACCCGTTGAAAACATGGGTGCAGCTCTCCACACCCTCCAAAATTTGCCACCTGAAACAACCTAGATACACTGTGTGTTTTGTATTCACTAGGGTTGACAGACAGTACATGGTGTATTGGAGAGCTGTCGTGCAACATGGATACGCTTTTGCATCCATGACAGGAGATGTATGCATTTTGCTGGACAAGTGTACTACACACACAGTACAATAAGGTATTGGTCACAGATCTTTCTTTCCATTCAGTTTACAGATCAATACAGTAGAGTATACAGTTTATACCTCTTTTCATTTTTATTTGAGCAATTAAAGGCCAAGCACCAAGCTACAGTACAGTACAACGGTCTTTGATTCATTGAATTGCTGCATCTTCGCTGGATAAAGGGCTCAGGCAGGAAATGTAAAACTCGTTTTACTCTCATCAGTGTGAAATGAAAATGTAAGCTGTCCATTGTGTTATTGTGAGCTTTTGAATTGGAAGGGGTTTTCCTTTAAAGAGCTTTATCTTGGAGCATGTTTTGACCAGGGCAAGCCTTTATCTGGGGCAGTAAAGACTTGTCTATTCTAGGATGCCTTACAGCAGGAAACACATTAAAGAACACTATCTGGAGCTAACTCAGTTTGGTGTGGACAGGTGGTAGTTGCTCCTTTAGGCAGGTTCAGTTTAATTCACTTCAATTTAGTATAATTTAATTCAGAATCCAGGAGATTACTGAAGAAATCCATCGAGGCTGCCACAGACTGAGGGAGACAGAACATCACTTAATGTTCTCAAACCGCGCAAGACAACATTCCTACTAGTGACTAACAACAGTGAACACACTGAGCTTCAGAGCTGGCTCTATGTATGAAACTCAAGGGCTTCACTTGCCAGCTGACCACCTTTGCAAAGTCCCAATGGGTCTACATCAACAGGCACCTCTCCTTTAAGGAGCACATAGCAACAAAGAGAGAAATGGCAACTTTCCCTACAGGAGAAAATCAAACCATTTACTTCAGAAAACAATTTTACATCTGGTGTCTGTAGGAATGTAGGCTCAGCATTTCAACATCCAGGCTCTGCATTTCAACATTCACATTTTAGCAAAGATTTGAATTTTAACTAAGGTTTGAATTTTAACTAGGGCCAAGGATGTGCAACTCATAGATGGACTCAAGGGTATGAGACTGAATCTAAATAGATGCCAATGCACAGAGGACATGCTAGAAAATGATCACTTTGCTCCACAATGCTATGTAAATGGGCTGAGTTGCACTAAAAACTGAAACTAACATGAAACTAATATACTAACTTACCCTACCCATGTAACATGTTCATATACAATTTAGTGCAAATTGGTCCATTATATATACTGGGTGCAGGTTGATGGAAACACATGATGCTCTGGAGATGGACAAAAATAAACTTTAAACGTGCAGGTGTAAAGCTTCATGGATAGTGCAAGAGCCTGGAACAGCAAATGTTTAATCTCAAATCTCAGGAAAAGTGACAGGGCAGTACACTGAGGCTTAACTCAATCACACCCTTGGCCAAGGAAATGTACCAGCAGCTGTCCACATGGCCAGACATGGTTATAACCCAACGTTAGGGTCTGAATCACCAGCACATATTCACACACATTCTTGCCCACAAGAGAATAGGAATGAGCAACAAAACAACACATACCAGAATGCACCTTGTAGTCCTATAAAAATTATGAAATCTATCAAGACTTTGCTTAAACCATTAAAAAAGGGAGGTGATTGTTGCATGGGAGACCATTTAGAGACCTTGATGATATATTCAAAGCCCTTCAAATCCCTAGGGAACAATATGGTGCTTTCACCTCACTCTAGATGCAGCATCTGCTAGTATCATTTGTGGTCTCAATGAATAGGAACATTTGTCATGGGCAGACTTTGAGAAGGAGGTTAGGCATCAATTGTCATTGTACCAGTCTATACAGGACACCAAGAAAGCTGCTTATACCATGACTGCAAAGCAGAATGATTCAGCTCGCCAGTTCTTTCAAAACTTGAAAAGAGCATTTTCACGCTTTGACGTGACCTTTAACCCTAACTCTTTAGAATTTGTAACAGCATACTTTATGGGCTCCAAAAATAAATTGTCTCCCAGTTAATTTGTGAATTTGACAGGGAAAAACCACTAGAATGGATAATAGAACAGGTAACCAAACTGTATAAAGTGATATTTGGTCAGAAAGGGAAGGGGTCTAAGAATAAAGAGACAAAACCAAAGTCTAAGGAATCCACACCAGTGATTTTGGAGATAGAAATCTGTAAAGATGGTGCTAGAATCATCTCAAACTCAGGCAAAAAAAAAACATGACACCTAATCAAAGGGGTGTGAATCCACAGAGGACATCACCACAAACTCCTATGTTCCAATCCATTGATGCCAGCAATAGAAGTTCTTACATTAGTAAAATATATCTTGGTAGTTCTCCAAGAGTGGGATTTATCCACGATATGCCAGGCCTAAATAACAATCAAAATCAAATGGACAATGGCCCATACCAGACACTAGGGGTCAGAGTAGATTTGAGCCTTATACAATGGTATATGTCCACCAGGAAAGACCAAGATATGTGGATAGATTCATTGAAAGTGGAAACCAGCATGGGGAACAGTTCTCACCAAATGAAAGACAAAATATGAATTTTGTCCCTCGCCAGTATACTCAGTCACCACCACTGGTCGACCATGGTCAAAGGATGGTCACCCCACGTTCTACTCCTCCTATGTCACGCGAATTCAGATGTAATGCAAATAGAAATCAATCTCCTAAGAGATATCAGAACAGGCCTAATCAGGGTGAGTTTAATCATTACCGGCCCAGACCACAAAGAGAGGAGTACAGAGACATTGACAGGTTTCAATGCTTAGAGGCCCAAGTCAAAATGTTGTCTGAACAGATAGGAGAATGATGTGCAGTCCAAAAGCAACAGCCAAGAGAAGGTGCAGAAGGCCATAGGAGAGATCTTGTGCATAGCGACAAGTGACCAGCTAATCACCCAAAGAAAATAATGACCCAAAGCAACAGTTTCAAAGAATGTCACACTGTTGCTAATTCAGAAAGTGCAGTGGAAGTATATCATCAGAATGGCTCTGTGCCTAGTGTCACTGTCATTCTCATGTGTCAGGATGAAATGCGAGGAGAAAAATAGAAGCAGTCTTTGGAGATTTATTTCGACCCCAAGAAAAACTGTCAAACAGAAATAGATGAAAACATGTTGAGTTTTTATCTAAATGAAGAAAAATGCAGACCAAATATTACTCTGGAGGTAAATCAAGGAAAAGACATTTCAACAATCTCACAAATACACATGGGAGAGGGCAGCAATGGATCCCAATCCATGTGAATGGGCATTCTGAAATGAGTGTAGCCACTTTAGCGCTAGAACATGAAAGGTGTTTCATTAACATGTGCGCCCACGTTGTAAATTCAACATAAACAAGGTTTTTCCTGCAATGGATTTCAACAATCTATGTGCGATAAAGTGCAGAGCCCTGCACTGAAAACATACTCTGGCAAATACTTGACAGAGAGGAGATCCCAAAGTTCAAAATAAAGAATCAACACATCTTTGGCCTAGATGACCCCGAGTTGGGACAAATAATTGTATTAAGATGCATGTTAAAGATTACAATTGGCCAATTGGCTCTAAGAGTATTCATCACAATGTGTGGATCATGGAAAAAATAAAAAGAGCCCAGTTGCTCAAGGACTAGCAGAGTTGCATGATTGTGCAGCTGTCTATGTGTCTGAGGACACACAGCTAGAGACAATTTGGAATTAATTTGCATTCAACGAGGAAACATGAAAGGATTAACCAACTGTATATGTAGATGGATGTGCATACCATGTAGAAAATGATACAGAAAAATAATTTGTAGCAGGTATAGGAAATGTGTGAGTTAAATGTGACAACATTCAAAGAGTAAGCATGAGGATAGGACCCAAAAGAGCCAAGTGGCATAACTGGACAGTATTTATAAGGCAACGATCTACAGCAGTAGAAAATAAACTCAAAGTAGTAGTTTTAGTCACTGATTCTGATTATGCGCAAACTAGTTTTGTGGAGTATTTACCTGGCTGGAAGGTGAAAGGGATGCTCACATATAATAAGACGCCACTTGAACATGACAAAATGATCCAAGCTATAGACAAACTTGTGTCCAAAAATGAACTGATAATCTGCTGGAGGAAAATATGTGGTCATTTGAAAACACCAGGCGAGGATAAGGAAGGAAATGATAAGGCAGATCAATTAGCCAAAATTGAAGCTGTAATGGGGGAGTTATTTTCTATTGAACACCTGCTTGGTGAGATAAGGGTAGATGCAATTAAAACGTTACAAAACTCTGAAAAGAGTTGAACAGCATGTGCGCAATGGAGTTTTGATACCCCAGATCAAGACTTGATTAAGGCACAAAAGAAAGATCTTATTCTAGGCCCATTCTACAACCATTTGCTAGATTCAGAAAAAAAGTCCTCTGACTGAAGAGGACTGCAAAGAAAAGAGGAATTGAGAGTGCTATTAAAAAAACAAGAGAATTAGGTTATACAATGGACTGATGATTATAGAATCTATTACAGGCCAAATCCAATGGGTAGTGCCTTTGTCATTTCAGGGATTGATGTTACATCATGCCCACAATTCCATAACTGCAGGTCACAGAGGTTCACAGAAAACATTGGAAATGTTAAAAGATTATGCCTATTGGCCACACATGTCGCAAGATGTTGAGCTCTACACCAGAGGGTGTTTAGTGCATGCACAGTTTCAGCCTGCATCACCAGCTTGTAGAGCACCATTAATGAAAAGGGGTTTGACACTCCCATGACCTGATTTACAAGTTGATTGTGTAGGGCCCAGGAGGAGATCAGCAAGGGAAACAGGTACATGCTGACAGACATTTTTCTAATGTCGATGTGGGTAGAGTGCATTTGATCTCCAGACTGCAGTGCGCAAACGGTGGCCACTTTACTTGTAAATAATATTTTTTCAAGATTTGGTTTACCTCAAAGAATAGAATCAGACCATGGAAGAAATTTAACTAGTGCAACAATGACAAAAATGTGGCAAATCGTGGGTGTGAAGAGGTAGCTACCTATTTCTTACTGGCCCTCCTCTTTAGGGGGAGTGAAATGGTGTGACAGATCGATAGTTGATATGTTGAAAAAGTTTGTAGCTGAAGCGGGTCTTATTGGAATTTGTGGCTTCCATTGGTACTAATGGCTCTCAGATCAACACCCTCTGTATCAACAAATCTCAGCCCCCATGAAACGTTGGCAGGAAAAAAAATGGTTTTGCCACAACACTTACTTTACAGAACAAATGAACAGGTTCTGGTAAATGCGTCCACAATTCATGAATATGTGGAAGAACTGAGAAAGCACTGGCAATATGCATTTGCATTTCTACAGCGAAATTGGGAAAATGCTGCTGACAGTGCAAATACATATTACAATATGAAAACATCACTGAGAGAATATGAAATAGGAGACAAGGTGTACAAATTTTACTTTGTAAAAAATAAGCATAAAAAATCTACATTTCTTGCAGCATGGCAAGGGCCATATAGAATTGTAGATAAGGTTTCACCTGTGGTCTACAGAATTGCTAAAAAGGAGAGAGAATTAACAGTGAAACACATTGTCCATGTTAATCAAATTAAGCCCTCCCACCCAAAACATGAAGTGAAACGACTAGAGCGAATTGAGACTAGCAGGTAGTACCTATTAGATAGAATTACCATAGCAGGTGGATAGGTGTAAATAGTGTGAAAATATCAAAATGAGATTTGAAGAGATAAGAAGGAAAAATATAGCAAGTTAGTGAAGAAAAATGTGAATACATAACTAAGAGAAAGGAGTGTTGTGTTTGAGACAATTGCTGAAAAATACCATGTCGTATTAAAGTGCTTAATTTATATTATTTTCAGATGGTGCTAAAAGGATGTCTTGGCTGCATGATATGTTATTTGTTATTTTATGTATAAACTCCATTTGTGTACATAACTGAATTTGATTTCAGATATCAAGTTAAGAAGGGAAAAGTAATGGGTTTGATATACTTGATTCTTAAGTTATCTTTTATTTTTACTCTAGAAAAATACTTGTTTTATGCGTCAGAGCACCGGATCCTTGGAGTGTTGGATCCCTGGAGGATGCCATTGTAGTCCCCTGGAAAGCCCCTGGACCGAAGAAGGGGGTGAAGATGATGACCCCAAAAGATCTAAAGATGATGACCCCAAAAGATGTGAAGATGATGACCCCGAGAGGAAGTCCCATGAAGTCCCAGAATGGATGTTCACTTCACCAAGAAAGGTTTCCTGAACAATTTCTGAATTAATTTTTAAAGACTATGTTTTATCTGTTTACAAACTGATTTTTTTTTAATTCTTACATAAGATTGAGGCCGGTGACATAGTTCTATGGATTTATGGTTGTTTATGTCATTTTTTTTAAACAATTTTTAGAACATACAAGATAAAGGTTATAAGAGATGAAAAGATAAGTAAAAAAAACAAATTGTAAAAAAATCTTTTTTTTGCTCAAGACTAGAGATATATACATAATGTTTTTTGTGTATGAATATTACCGATTGCATGATGTTTGTTTTTAGCTGATAAGATTAAGGTAACATTGTGCTCAAGTCCCCACCTTGACAATGTTTTGAAGCACAGGTGTTTTATACCATATATGTTTGTTTTTTCCTGCAGTGATTTTAATGGTGTCTCAGCAGAAAAAAAGAGGGGGTCTAGGAATATAGGCTCTGCACTTCAACAACCAGGCTCTGCATTTCAACATTCACATTTTAGCGAAGGTTTGAATTTTAACTAAGGTTTGAATTTTAACTAGGGCCAAGGGTATGAGACTCAGGGAGAATCTGAATAGATGCCAATACACAGACACATGCTAGAAAATGATCACTTTGCTCCACGATGCTATATTAATGGGCTGAGTTACACTATAAAATGAAACTAACATGAAACAAATATACTAATTTACCCTACCCATGTAACATGTTGATGAAAATGCATGATGCTCTGGATATGGAGAAAAAAAATTACTTTAAACGTGCAGGTGAAAAGCTACACTGTGTTGTAAGATGTGGAATGTGAGATCCATTCTGCCTGAGGCATGGCATTGTCTTGGGGCAGGACGTGCTGGAGAAATATAACTAGTTCTCTTGAGCAATTCAGTTTGTGTTATGGGTAAAGGCACAGAAGAAATCATGTGCTATTTTTGCGGGATGAACTTGCCAATGGGAGGTGCTCTTTGATTGACACAGCTCACTGACGAAGGAGGCAGAAGTGCTGGAAGGAAGAAAGGGCTGGTTCCTAGGCAAATTGAGTCTTCTGGGCTGATGGTCACTCTCTCCTGGTTTGGCAGTCCTTAGAAGAGCTGCAGTCTTGTGCAACCTTATCAGTGATTGACTCTGGGTCACTGGCAAGCTGGTTCAGGGAATATCGGCAACAGACCTAGGCAATTATGCTGTTACTTGAGGGGTGTCAGGTTTCGTGGGATTTGGTTGAATGTGGTGGAATGAGGATATGATTAACATAAAGTATGGTTTGGGCCTTAACTTTCTGTGCAGAGTGTGGAGAGCTTCCCAAGCCAAAATGGAGACTTCCAAAAGGATCAGTGATTGGTCAGAAGTAAAAGAAAGGCATTGTTGGAACATTCTAAACCGCCTTTCATTGTCAGAAGCCCAGCTGGAAGGTCTTATGTTTGAAGCTCTTAAGATTTAGAAAACTTTAGTTAGGGCCTTGTGCATAAAATTGTTTATTTGGATCAGGAAAGTGTTGGAGAATTAAGAAGAAACTTAGAAAACGTTCCAGTGAAAGAAAGAAGCAAGCTAAGTGAATTCTTTATATTTTACAGAACTTTGTGATATTCAAGCAGGAGTTAAATTTCTATACCATTAATTAACTTGTTCCTGTTTTCTTAGTTTTTGTTTAATTATTAGTTCATTTTGTGCTTTCAAGAATTTATTTTAGAACTTCTAGAACTGTATTTAAATTTATTGAACTGCGTCACATTTTTTGCACCTGGCAAGTTTGAGTGTGGAGGTCTGTTTATCATTTTAGCGTTGTGTGTTTTTTCGGCCGTATAAAAGATTATTGAGTATTGTTCCATTTTACGGTAACAGTGCTTTTCTTAACGTCGGACTAGCGTTAGAAATCTTACACTGTCTGCGCAAGTGACAGTGTGGTAGCCACGCGACTCCGAGGCGTTATGTTTTATTTACTAACATTCTAACCTGGCGCGTGATCATCACTGGGCTGCCTCTTCAAGGATTAGTGTCCGGAACTGAGGAATTTCTTTTTTACAGTTTGAACAATTCACATTAAGAAGAGTGAATACTATTCCATTACGCATGCGCCCATGCCAGTTTCATTTTTGAACTCTATTCCTTGTTCATGAGCGCATCCAATTTAGAAGGAGAAAACAATATCTTCACGCATGCGCATACTCTGGTTAAAAGAACGCTTCTTTTATGAGCGATCTTCTTTGCAAGCAGAAGATCCAATTAATGAACACTTTATATATTCAGGAAACAAACAATTTTAAATTGAATAGCCAGTGTGTCATTTTTGGAATTTGTGTTGAAGCTAGAAATTAATACGAACTACAGGTATAATATTTCCAGCGGGTTGTTTGGGTAAACAACATCTGAACTGCTAGAAGATTAACTCATTAAACTGAGAGAGATTAGCAGTTTTTCAATTCCGAATTGAAGAAATTAGTAAGAGCATCTGAGACTCTATTTTTCTGTTTTCTTCAGTAGAATTCACACACGTCCTCTACGTTATTCACAGAGGATAATCAGGTTGACAGATAAAGAAGCTGAGCAAAACCTGAAGTTTATTATTTTGTCCCATTTTCCCCCTTTCCCTTGGGGGTGCTCTCAACTGAACTGTTTGATACCAGTTAAGAGGTTAGCATCCAAAGGGGACTGCGGGGGTTCAGCAGCTTCCGGGGACAACATCAGATTTGATAAGCCTGACAAGGGGTGTGTGAAGTGGCTGTTTGAAACCATGTAGCATATGTGAAGTAATTAAAAAACTGTGTTTATATTTCTCTAGGTTTTGCTAAAGTCCAAGTGTATTTAGTCTGCCAGCTTTATTGCAAACTTCAAGGCTGACAATAGGCAGAGCTCTGCACTTTATCACAGATAGTGCATTGAAATCCATTGCCTGAAAGACCTTTTTATGTTGAATTTACAATGTGGGCGCACATGTCTTTTTGTGTAACTTGCATAGTTCTAGTTTATGATAAAGAACAATAATTTGAAAAGGTAATTTACTATTGGTGTTTTTCTTCTGCATTCCGTCTCACTGATTTGACATGCATAAGAGACAAACGTGCGGTAAGAAAAATCTCAAAGCAAAGTTAGCCACAGTATATTGATTTCCGTTGAGAGGCTGAATGAATGTTTTGTATCATTTGCATGTTTAATGTTTAACACAGCAAAAAGGGCATAAGAGTGATGTTGTAGATAAACTATGGCAGGGGAGCATAAGTCAACTTTTCAGAGTCTACTAAGTCCAGTATTGTTTACCATTAGTGACCCTAGTGAAATAATTATTAGGCAGTATTCTGAAATTAGTCTTGCTACTATGGAAAATACCCCAATACATTCACCACAATATATTGCCAAAAATACCACAAAATACCACCATACCAAATATCACAAAATGCCATGGGATACTTAATATAACCCAAAAAATCTCCTACATTTCCACGCCTTCATCCCTTCACACCTGAATGGAGGCCAAACCCTCCTAGAAGGTCTTCCAGTGCTCACTCTGGCACACATGATATGTGTCCTACATGCAGCAGAACGAGTCACAAAAGGATTCTGCCAATTTGAACACATCACTCTGATCCTCATCAAATGGCACTGGCTCCGACTGACAGAACATATCACCTTCGAATTCTTCTGCTTCATCTACAAGGATGCTGCCCTCAGGTACCAAAGCTACCTCACTGAGAAGCCCAGCATTTCCTGTGGTGTATGATCCACTAGAAGCAAGGGCATTTATAGACATAAACTCCCCTGATGGAAAAAGGAAACATCTCTGTCGTCAACCCCAGATGCTGGAACCTCCACACGATCAACACAAGATTCGGTCTGTCACTTCTCCAGTTCAGTATGGGGCACAAGCCCCTCACTTCAACAAATCGCTAAGCATTAGAATGTAGGTCAACAACCCCCTCCACTCACCAACTAACCTGAGACTGGGGGTCCTGTTCCTTATGTTTCCATCTCAGGTTTCTTACAGAACTCTTGCTTTTCAAATTGAATGCCCTACCTCGTAGTTAGTTCATAAAGTGCTCCATTGCTTTTTAAAGCTAGGCCTGCAGTGCCTACAGTTTGGCAGCTCAAGGCAATCTTATTGGGGGTGCATGGGTTAAAGCTAACCACAGGTGTAACTACACACTTTGACCATTGTGTTGGAAATGGAAAACAGCAAGGTGAGGGTTCCTGTTAATGTATACATGGATCGTCAGTCTCGGTTTCAGGGCACAGAGAGAGTGTATCCACTGCCAGATAAGTGGCCACAGTGAGTGTTATGCTATTAATGCTGTGCATGCTGGGACATGTTGCCTCTGTCACATATGTGCCAACAGTGAAATGTGCGTCTTTAATGCAGTTTAGTTTGAGACGAGTAGTCTCTGACAAATAAGCACCAACAGTGTGTTTTGTTCTATTACCAGAGTGCAGGTTGGGATGTATATTACTTGCAAGCTATGTAAAAACAGTGAGTTTTGTGCAATTAATGCAGTGCATGCTGGGACATATAGTTTCTTCCTGATTTTATTTTACTCTTTCTCACACTTATAGTAGTAGTGGTCTAATGGTTGAACTGTTGAATTGTTATTCATCCACAGAATTTGCCCAATGATTTGCCCAATGATCAATTAATAGTAGTGGTCTAATGGTTGAACTGTTGAATTGTTATTCATCCACAGAATTTGCCCAATGATTTGCCCAATGATCAATTAATGCAGTGCATGCTGGGACATATAGTTTCTTCCTGATTTTTGTGTACTCTTTCTCACACTTACAGTAGTAGTGGTCTAATGGTTGACTTTTTTCACACTGTTACATTCATCAAAACCGTACATGAATTGTTAATCATCCACAGGATTTGCCCAATGATCTGTAGCCTCAAAAATAACAGCTTGTCCATATTAAGGCCCTTTGGAGACCGTGAAAGACATTGAGGACATCCTTTATACAGATGAGACTACTGCTATGCTCAAAAGGTTTAAATGAATGACATTCTGGAGGAGAGGACATAACTCAATTAAACCTTGAGCAAATCACTCTGACAAGGTCAGCAATCTGACTGAATCTGTAGATGAGAGGAACCCCACTCAGCTGGAGGCAATGGGAGGGAATATTGTTTGCACCCCTACCCCTTCTAGCCCATGAATGTGGTACAGTGTCCATTTGCCTCAAACCAGGCCTAATTTCTGAGACATTTCCCCATGTCTTTCTTCCTTTTCCAGACTAGCTGGACAATGAAGTACTCTGCTGACCCAGACATCAGACACCCATGTTAAAGGAAGCCACCCAACATGGGAGAGAATCCTGCAGATGGGTGGCATCAGCGAGCAACTGCATGGTAAGACCCATACCCTAGACCCTAGACCACTAGGACTTAAATGAGTGTAACCACCCACAAACCATTATGGGGGTTGAACACCCTAGGGACTTGAATCTGAATCCTTTGATTGTAAAGTGCTCTGTTGATTACCAAAGCTAGATCCACGTTCGATATATGGTCTAATAATAATAATAATAATAATAATAATAACAGTAATAATACTAACAACCATAGCACCATATGCTGGATCGCCATTATGGCAGATATGCAGCGAAGCCGTCAGAAGAAATTAGGCAGTGTTTAGCCCTATTCTAATACATTGTTACCACACATTCACACCCCAGGTGGGGGAGACAGTTCTAGAATGGTCAGGGAAATCTGTCCAATTAAAACTGGAGGAAGGGAATTTAAGCAGGAACAGGAAGCACAAAGTTGTTTATTTGAAGTGGGTTATTTGAATGAGGTCTGTGGAGTTGGAGGTGGTAGCCCAAGAGACAATAAGAAGGGAGGATGGAGTGTCTGAGTCTAGAGGCATTACGTGGGGAAGGTGAGGTATTGGTTTTGTGAGAGCAAGGGTACTTCAAAGTGAATGAGCGTGACTGGGAAGTGAGTGAAGATCGATTATTTATTGTAAGAAGTGTTTGTGGAGTGACTGTGAGTTAAAAAAGGGTGTGATTGTAGTGGTCGAAGTAGTGGGAAGAAGAGTGTATTAATACGACGATGAGTGTAATAGTGGGTAGAGGAGTGTAGTAAGAGGAGGAGAGTAGCAGAAGGAAGAGTGTAGTTGTGGGAGAAGGAGTGTATTAGTAGGAGGAGAAGAGTAGTAGTGGGAAGAGGAGTGTAATAGTATAGGAGGAGAGTAGTAGTGGGAGGAGGAGTATAGTAGTGGGAGGAGGAGAGTAGCAGGAGGGAGGGGAGAAGAGAAGTAGGTAGGAGTAGGAGTTCAGTTGAGTTGAGAGCTAGTAGCAGTGAAAGAGTGGAGGAGTGGAGTAATATGGATGGGAGACAGTAAGAGTGAGAGTAAAGAAGAAAAAATGTAACATGGGCCTGAGTGAACATGTCCAACTGAGTAAGGCAGTTTCCCAGACCTCTTAGAGTAGGGGCAGGTAAGAAGCTTATGAGGGAGTGTACAAAGCCATCATTTTAGGGAGACCATGCGCAGTTTGAGTCACAAGTTAGACAGTAGGGGTTACCGATCAGTATCACTAACCTGGGGTTGCAGATGCATGGGGTTGGGGTTGGGGAAGGGATACCAAAGGAGAGAAGAGAGAGAAAGACAGCATTAGAACCCACAAACCTACCAATACAGACTGTTGGATATTCTTAGAGGCTTGGAGTGATTTGCATGCCATCTGTGACAGTGCCCTTTGAAGATGAATGTTCAGGGTGGCATTTCCAAGAAGGTGACATTGACAGTGATTTTTTTGATGGGATAATGACACTGGCGTTTTCAATGAAAATACTATAGTTGATCCCTCTTGCTGTATGCATGATGTCATTATCCCAAGGAACTTACAGAATTGCAGGTCATACAGAATAATTATCCTAAGCACTCTGCAGTGGCTACATTTTCACATACTGCATACACAATCCACAAAGATTGTAGCTTTTAGGTGTTTTATTAAAGTTTTAAAGGAATGGCCTAGGAAGACTGAGACGGTTGAAGATAAGGGATTCCAACACTCTTGGCCTCCTTGAGGGCACCCTCTACCCTAGTTGAATCCTTTTTCCTCACTACATCTCTCCATGGTAATTTCACCCTGAGGGCTAATTGAATGCCCCCTTTAAGAAGTCTATTTGCTCTCTCCACAAGGCCATTTGCGAGGAGTTGGTTGTAAGTTTGTTCTATGGTGTTCAGTAGCCACCCTTTTGAGATCTCTTTTTGCATTTTCTCTGAAACAAACTGCACCCCATTGTCTATTATAATAACTTGTGGATCCCATCCTTGAAGAATATCTCCAGAAATGTAAGAATTTCTTTAGTGGCAATGCCCCACCCTAAGCCTTGGATTGGACCCATAACATCTACAGCCACATTAACCAATCATTCAAAAGGTGCAGATACTCATCGGAGAGGGGAGGGAGGCTCTCTTCAAATTTTTCCATTATAACTGCTAGGACAATCATGACAGTCCTGCCCACCAACATGCTTGGCACAGTCACTTTTTTATGCAGTTATACACCAAATGTCCCTTGTTTGCCAGGTGTATAATATCTTACCAAAACGTCACTGGGGGTCGGGGGATAATGTTACTCTCTCACCTTAAATTGCACGCCATAATGCACATCTCATCTTTGACTTCATGCCATGACCACAATACTCAGTCCATTGTGGTCATGTTGGGCCATCCACTAGTCGTCCATCTTTAATGCATCTCGGCATGCTTTGCTCAGGCTCTGCTTCAACCCATAACTCCTCTGAAATGGCTGGCAAATCAATATTTGCTACAACCCCCTCACTGTCCTCCAATTCCTTTTCTTCTTGGACAGCCAGCAGGAGACACGATAAACAATCAGCTGCTTTATTTTTCCACAGTTAGATGAACGACACGAAAGTCATAACATTGCAATGCTAGTAGCCATCTGTGGATGCACGTAGATGCATTTCTCCATCCTTTGGATGAACAAATCAGCACTAGCGGTTTGTGAGTGGACCTTGCTGTAAAATTATTTCCCCACACATAAATTGTAAAATAACTGATGGCCCAAGACACTGCTAATGCCTACCTCTCGATAACTGAATAATTAATCTCAGCTCAGGTCATGATACAAATGCCACAGTGACAGTACAGCTCCCAGGCCCGAACCACTAGCATTAACAGTTAGAATTGTTTGCTTCCCCAGTTGGAAATGAATAAAATGTGGGACGATTTGCTGTGCCCTCTTCAATCCCTTGATACACACCTATGACCAATTCAAGGCACATTGAATAAGGCACTAAGAGGAGCTGACTTGGTAGCACAATATCTCACTGTATGTGGCCGGATTCTGCCATCCTTAGGATAGCATGTAATTTATCCTTGTCAAATTTGTCTAGTGCCAATCTGATTGCATCCACTAGACTAGAAAGGGATTTTAGCCCAGCTGCTGAAAGCAGATGTCTCAAATACTCATCCTCTTACACCACTAATGTGCACTTGCTCCTCTGAATAGTCAAATAAGCCAGCTTCAACCAATCCAATACTCACTTGTGTGTTTCATCATGTTCTTCACTGTTGTCACCATGCACTAGTGCATTATCCTGGAGCACTATAGCCATGGTCAACCATCCAGGGATCCCTTCCATAATTCTCTTGAACATGGCCACAGCTGATGCCAAATCAAACAGCACGAGACACAACATGAAGGCGCCCAGCAAAGTGATGGAAACAGTAAAAGGTTGCAATTCCGTATATGGTGATAACACTGCACATTGTATCCAACCCCAGCATTGCCAGTGCTTCTGCAATATTTAGAAGTGTATGTCTGCACTTCCTTGTGGGGTTGATCAAATCTGTTAGATCTACCCATACATGTAGTTTTCGGCTTGGTTTGGATACTAGTACTACTGGCTGAAGCCATTATGGACTCTCTATTTCTTTTATCAATCCACTCTGAAGGATTAATAACAATTCCTGCTGTAAAACCTCATATATGATGTGTGACATTGGGGGAACATTGTGTACTGAAGGCAGTAAATATTACATGATGTTCATAATCCTTTAACACCCCGTATTCATCTGAATACTGATGGATACTTCTCCACACATCGCTCGCACCTGAGAATGATAATGGATTGAATGCATGCGCTTCTATGGGAATGTGTAGATTGTCTTGTTCTACCCATCCTAACAATGACAAGCCTTGCATCCCCATAGACAACCACATCAGCATCCGTAAGTAATACCTCTTGCACATCTCTCCTCAGGTTTCTCCTGCAAGTGTCCTTAGAGATTCTTGTCCACCAAGATCCACTGTCTACATTCAAGGTCCTTTCCTTATTGCTGATTTCAAATTAGTCAATTGACCCTTTTTTGTAGAGGAGGAAGTGAGACTTTGAATACATGCCTTCCCTCTTCATTAGCGGGCCCTTCCACAGATCTCACTGTATTACCAAAACCTCTGCTTACATTTGAGATATATCACAGATTTGGAAGGACAGAATTGATTACTAGCCATTTCCTTCCCATACATCATCATGTGCTCTATATTTCGTGCAAGAATTACAGCCTCCCCCCGTGACAGGTCTTTGGCTAACAGTTGTTCCTTTATTTTTATGTCGCTTGAACATCATGCAAGTTGATCTCTAATTAATGAGGGCATAATTTCTGCAAAATCACTTGAGTAGCTAAGAGGTCTTAATGTGGCTACATAGTTTTTGAAAATATTGATGACATTCAAAAACGACATTAATCTTAGGGCCAAAGTGCTTTTCTAATCTTCTGACAGCTTTCAGGTGTTCATCATTGTGACCTGCACCATGTAAATCCAACTCAGACAAACCACCATATCTGCCCTGTCCTTTATTGCCAAAATGATGTAGTAAGAAAGCCTCCTTTCTGATCTCAGAAAATATCTCACCTCAATGAATACCAAGTAGGTATCAAACATTATTTTCCATTTCCTCAATAGTATGGAAGGTAATCCTGTTACAGTTTAAAAGGTTGGAGGCGTAGGCATACTGGCTGCTGCCATATAACTCAGTTCGGTTGTTAGATTGTGTTTAGTAGGGATTTACTAGTATATGTCTGCTAATGTATACACTCTGCTCTATTATGCTCAGTTGTATTATTGCATCTACCTTGGTACATCCATTACTGTATTTAGGAGTCCCTCTTCTGGTTTTTTTCACTTGCTTGCATTGCTCATACTAAGATCTGCTTTGTGCGGTCTAGTTGTTCTCCAAGATGCCTGCCGTACATGTGCAGCATAAGGGACACTGCAGAAGGATGCGCTGTGCAGCTTCATATATGCTACATAACATTTAGTTGACACAGGCTGAGCTCCTGTCACTGTTGCATTTATTGTAAAATTGCAATTTTGCTTCACCGACACATTCCTCCTGTTCACGACAAGTTATTTTGCTGCTCAGGTGGGGGAAAGACGATGCCTGCCGTACAACCGCTCGTGCTTGTTGCTGGTGTGGAGCTCCCATTGGCACTCCTCAGCTGGGCCAAAACGGTATAACACTTCAAGTAAATAGCAAATTGTTTATTGGCATCAGCTTGGCAACTATGTGCTCACAGATTCCACCCAAATGTTCCACCCCCAAAGGCCTAAACACAACACAGGGTCATGACTCTGACCTTGTCATAGGGCTTATGGCAAAATAAGGACTGAACTGGGTGAAACCCTTC